>NC_051087.1:5454730-5757974 GCF_901709675.1 Syngnathus acus
ATTTCCCATTTGACTTGAGTTATTTTTTTTTTGTCAACCAGTGCCAGGGTTTCCCTACCCAGCGGCAGCTGCAGCGGCCGCCTCCACGGCCGCGGCGACCTTCCGCGGCGCTCATCTGCGAGGTCGCGCGCGGCCCATGTACAGTGCAGTCAGGGCGGCTGTGCCGCAACCTGCCATCCCCACCTACCCTGGGTGAGCACCTCTCATCGCCAAGCCAAATTTCATGTGTGTGTTTGTATGACACTTTGCTGAGCTCAAATACCATTATTTTCTGGGGGGTATTTCCAATCTGGTAATATGAGCTTCAGTAAAGTGAGCATATTTGTATACATTGAGCTGGTGTTGTTTTTCTTGCATGTTGCACGGTGTGTAATAATCTCACATTTCTGTCTTTTCTCTCTTTCACAACCTGTTTGGAAACAATTCCTTCTTCCCTACACTGGCCACATGGTGAAACCACGCACCATTATTTCCCCCCCCCCCCCCTTTTTTTTTCCCCCCCCTTTCTTTGCTCTGTCTCTCTCTCTCTCTCTCAGCGTGATGGCCTATCAGGAAGGTTTTTACAGTGCCGCTGATCTTTATGTAAGTATAAGTGTCACTCCGCCCGCTGCCTCACCCTTTCCTCCCTATGTTTCGACCCCCCTCTTGCCTGTAGGTTTGACAGTGTGACAATGGCACAGACCAAACCCACTCAGACTTGTACTCGAGTGTTTCCAGCATCACACCAATTCTCCCCAGTCCAAGTCCTCATTCCAACAAATTGCAGCTAATATACAGATGCTTGCACATTCATGAGTATTCTCCTGTAGGGTTTGCCTCTGTGCTTTTGTGAGTTGTGTTACCATTACAATTATGAGTGCGTAATGGTGTGTGCGAGTGCGTGAACAGGTTGACAAGAGCTGTTTCTGTTCTCTCTGTAGACTAGTGTTTCAGGACATTAGTGGCAGATTGCCTCAGGTAGGGTTGACACTCTCCATGCGAGAGCCAGTGTGCATCCTCCTCGTCTCCAATGACTGCGTGCTGCTAGACATTTTTTGACCATCTGAGATTGAGATGCCTTCTCTGTCCTCTTCTACTAACTCACTGAATTCTGACAAGGGTGGAGTTGCGGAAGGGGGAGAAAATTATTTAGCACCAGGGAGGAGATAGATAGATGTATGCGTGCAAGCCCAACTGGAATATAGTGCTAAATTCATGTTGATGCAAAATGAAATGAAAGCAGAGGTTATTTTGTTAACTAGTGGGAGTATTTTGCACTTGAGATTCTTCAAAGGGGGAACAAAAAGGGATATCTATTTTTTTCAGTCTCATACCAGGTATTATTTTTCGAACGTATGAAAAAAAGTGATGATGCAGTCATAGAAAGCTCTTAATTAGTGAGTAGAAAAAAGGGTGACATTTCTAATTTTTAAAAAGTGCATCACTGCAAACTACATTTGCAATAATAAATTGGGAAATAGTCTTGCCGAAAATTGTTAGACTCGTCAACTAATCAGTTCAACCCCTCGCAGTAAGAATATTTAAGTTTTATGCCTTTGAGTGAGAAAATACAGCAGTTGTGAAAATGGCATATCGTGCGGATGACTTGATAGCAAAGAAAGGTGCACACATGCAACAACAAAAATCCAAGGAAAAGAAGTGAGTGACCTGCTGCTTTTGAAAAAAAAAAAAAAAAAAAGGATCCATTTGAGGTGCTCCGTCATGACTTTGGTGATAAGCTAATTCAGACCCCTTCCAGGAGTCTCCCTGTGTGTTTCACTTTGTGGCATGCTAACTCAAATCAGTGTCGGCATGCACTCGTATTGTACTTATAAGGCTGACCCACCCCGAGCCCTTCGATCGCCCTCCCCCTCACGCTTAATATTTCTTTTGGAAATTTTCTCCAATCCACCCATCCTTATTTCTCATTTAACCTCCTCTTCACTTCCTTCCCCAACCACGGGTCCAGTCTTTCCCAACGCCTTTGCGACGCAAACCTGTGTGCTGCTCCTGAATGCGGGGACTTGGTCGTGACTGATCTTTAGGCTAGAATGCGGCGGTCTGTGTTGATGGAGGGATGTTTGGTCTAATAAACAGTTCATATCAGAGTTTGGACAAAAGCATGCTGTGTCTGTGATTGGTCGCTTGGCCATCTGAGGTTGTTTATTTTTATGAATGTGTGTGTGAGTGAAAAACGCACACCTGTTGTGTTTTTGTGTGTCCATAGTGTACATATGACACCTTTCCATCTGTTTGTTTTTCTTTAACTGTATGTTTTTGGTAGGGTCACATATTAAGGACTATTCTCCCTCCATGTCCAACTTAACGAAGCGGAAAAGGGCACATTATGAACAAATTGTGGATCTTTTTTTTCGTGGGTTAGTCATGGAGGGAGAGAGCCACACAGAGCCTGAGCTACATCCTTGTGAATGCTGCACCAGATTAGTCTTTTGCTGACTGTCTGCTCGTTAATCTTTCTCCTTTCCCTCACAATGTAACCCTGTAGTTAGTTGCCTGGTGGCTTCTTACCGTGAGCACAATGTCAAGCGAGATTTGAACAAATGTCTTCCTCTGCCACGCACCCGACCCTCGTCTTCCTCCTCTTTTTCATTGCCTCATCGCAGGGAGGCTACGCCACGTATCGTTACGCCCAGCCGACAGCCGTAGCCACACCCGCGGCAGCGGCGGCGGCGGCGGCAGCAGCTTACAGTGACAGGTGAGTGGTGGGCTTATTGTGACTACCATACTAGTTTGAAAAACATTTTATTTTTCTCAAAAGTGGAGACTTAGTAATAAAGTGAGTCATGTTCACAGATTTGAGCAGCACAAATGTTGACGTTACCAAACAGAATTTGCCGGGTACAAAAGCATACCCACTCTATTTTGTGATGCTGTTTTCTCTTCTGATTGTTCATTTTGATATTGACACACACATCACCACCTCTGCCGAGGTTATGCTCCAAATTTTCTACTCCTGGACTAGTGTGCATTTTTATTTGGCATAATGTGTTAAATAAAAAAAAAACCATATTTGAAGGGCTGTTGTTGTTTCTCACCTACAGCTACGGACGAGTCTACACAGCTGACCCCTACCATGCTGCACTTGCCCCAGCTGCCTACGGTGTTGGAGCCATGGTGAGTCGTTTGTAATATCGTGTGCAGTTTTCAATTACAGTACGAGAGTTATGTTTACAAATTATATAATTAGCATTGAGAGATCTCAAGAAAAACAATGGTATGGCCAATGACATTTGAAGATTTTAATTTTTTATTGATATATTTTATATTATATATATTTATATATATATTTATATTGTTTTTTTGTATATTTATATATATATATAATATATATAATATATATATATTATATATATATATTATATATTTTTATTTTAATCAGTCTGTAGGTGTGAACTGCTACTTTCTGGACTCGCCCATTTACTAAATGAGCGTTGTTGTTCACAGGCCACGCTGTACAGGGGGGGCTACAGTAGATTCACCCCTTATTAAAGACACTACATTTCTCAGGAGCTCTTTCATCTGAAAGCGCTCCGTCAATTGTTGCGAAAGTGGACTGCACCCAACTTGGACTCAACCACACCAAGTTCCCATCCAAGAGAAGTCCCATGTTTTCATACACAGAAATAGAGGAATGCTGTATCAAAGACTGATGGCTGGCTGGCCTTGACCTTAAAAAGAAAAGAGAAAAGAAGGCAAAAATAGCCACCTTCCCTTATTGCACGGCTGTATTATAGTCCCACTTCTCAGTCCTTCCTCACTCAGCAGCACAAGACTTGTGATGGAACCCAGATGTTCTTCCAAAGGCTCTTTTCGTTTACCTTTGAATGGTTTGTCTTTGAGAATGACTTGCACGTTCAAGCTCAACTGTGGCAGTAGGGATGCGAGGAAAAGCTCGCTGATGGGTTGTGGCTGAATAGTAAAGGAGAGAATTCGCCGGCGGGCACAGAGACTCAACATGGCAGCTTGGAAAGATGACTGAAAGCTGAGGGAGGGAGGCTTACTAGCGCCGGTCCTTACCTCAAATTTTCTCACTATACGGAAACGGTGAACCTTTAAATTATAATATGCAAATAAATTAGTTTAGAGTCAGTTACCAAATTTAGAATCATTGAAATCCCTATAGGTTTTATTTTTCTCCCTGACATCAGCTAAACTTTGCTAGCGAGGTTTTGGCCCAGCGTGTTCTCACACAGAATTTGGTAGCATATGGTAAAAAAAACAGACACGTTTACTAATTTGCTTTTTCCTCAAATAATAACCATGACATGGTTTAGTGACTCAACTGGTATTAGGGCTAGGGCTTTGTTACTTGGACAATTGCATTATTTTAAGTTGAAAGCATTTTATCTACAAATATCTCATTCAAACATGTATAGTAAAAAAAAAATGTATTATAGCAAATATATCACTTAATACCGAAGGGTCCATCTGCAGTTCGTGTCATTTTCTGGACATCAAATGGGTGTTTGTGTTTCACAACCATGTTAAAAAAAGGCTTTTGCTCCACTTGGCAAGACAGAGGCACCTAAGTCTCCAAATGTTAGCTTTACAGATGCCATGTCTGCCTGCCAGATGGAAATGATATCTCTCGTGACGTGGTGTTATCAGTCATAGTGCCATCTGAAGGGAGATCAGAGGTGTTATCATTTTTTTCTGTGATTAACTGGGGCATGGCATGGCGTCTATTAGTGAATGAAAAAATATAACAAAAAAATAAGGCTGTCATTTTTCAGAATAAGTCATAGTAAAACAACTTCCAAGCAAGCATTTTTTTTTGCTTCTACTAATTATAGTCTGTTTTGGTATGGGGTCTGAAAAAATCCTCATTAAAATATGTTGAGGCCTTAAAAAGTGAAAATAAGCATCGGTAAAGTGATGTTTTGCCTCTTGGCCTCCGGCACGGAATGTCACCCACACTCTGTGCATGTGCTACGACGCACCAAAAGTGCAACACTAAGCTGATGGCGCTCTTACTTAGAGTAGCTATTTTTTAATTTTTTTTTATGCTTTGAATCTACTAATTCAAGTATTCACTGTGTAAACGTTAGATTCTTCCCTCAGGCTCCGTAATTGATGAGTAACTCCAACGCTGATTAAGTCTTCCTGAAAAACAAAATAGGTGATAGTGAGAGAGATTCTGTCAAGTTAATGGGGAAAAAAAAACAATATTTAAATGCAAAACACCTTACTATTGTGCATATTTCTATACTATTGTATTCTATATTTCCAGATGTGGCTTTTTTGGCTTTTTGTTTTTGTTCCAAAGATTTGTAGAAAGCACATTTTTTGGAATATATGTATAAATATATTATCTTTGTTAATGTCATCCTTGATGATCCTATTGCTGTCTTTTACTTTGTGTTCTTTTTATATCCGCAAGTGTTGTTCCTCCTGAAAAGGTGTAAGTTAAATTTCAATTTTTATTAACATGATTATTTTTATTCTGATCGAACGTCTTGAGAAAGTCATACCAAGAGGAGAACTACGTAATGGTATGCATGTAACACTAGCAGACTGTTGTTTTGGGGATTATTTAGCATGATATTTGACCGTACATCACAATATACCGAACGTTATTTTCCTTATGTCCGCATTTTCAGGTGACTTGAATGAGTTGGTGGAAAGCACTACTTTGGCTTATTTCAACGTCGCATTTTGTAACGCAGACTTGGAACATTTCAAATGAGCAAATCTGCACACATCAGGTTGTTTTAAATTGTGTGTGAAACCTGGCAGATTTCTCCTATTACATTTTTTTATGTGCTGCTCATGAATGCAATTTCTTTAATATCTCCATTCAGCTATAGAATGTGTGCTAGACAGAAGAAAAAAAAAAAGGACTAGCCAAAGATGCTAACAAGAGTCCTCAGCACATTCTACTTAACCAACTGCAAAATGGTCTCTAATAGGGTCATTCAAGGCATGGACAAACAAACCAGCATGAGCAATTACTTGTCAAGTCAAACAAAAAAAAATAGTTGTGCATGAAACTTGTGTCTTTGGTGTTTGACATCTGAGACATTTGCATCTTTACTCACTAAATGAAAGCCATGACTGATGACAGCTAGCAGTCAGGACCGAGTGAATACTAACTAGCACAATGTGGCAACCTGGAGGAAAGAAAAAAATAAGTATGGCAGCTTGATTTAGTCATGGTTCTCCTGCCACTTTATTCTAGTGACAATTAAAAGTGGCTCCCCTTCATCATGGTTGCTTTAAGCTCTCAAACCTCCAACCCTAGTACCCAATTTGACTGCCTCTTTTGTTTTTTATTTGTTTTTTGTCATTGACTGTCCATTTAAAATGTTTTATATAAAATTGTTTTGTTGTGAAATGGATCCCATGTCCTTTTATTCCACTTCATTTATGTAGTAATAAAGCAACATTTATTTAAGCGACTCCAGATAGGCTAACAAAGGTCAAGAAGTGTCTGACTTAAACCAATGTAACCCGACATTTCTTGATGATGTTTCACCTTTACAGTGAAAGGTGTATTTAAGTTCTAAAAGTTTAGTCTTTGTGATGGTTAAGATTATTAAAACGTTCCTTAAAGATCACCTGTAAACATGAGAGGTGTGGGTGATGACGTGTTTGCCCCCCAATCCCAGTTTCTGACTGCATCTTAGGTTTCATCCACTGGGGGGCAGCAGACACATGCTTGGTGTACGGCACAATTGTGACATGGTTACCGATTGTCAAAACATTAACTTATGTTCCACTTTACTTTTATTTAAACATGAGGTTTACCTCATTATGATTATTTACTTTTTTAGGCAACTACCCGACTATCTTAGAAACTTTTATACATTAGTGCAAATCATTCAGGGCATATGCAATTGGAAAAACAAATAAAAGACACATAGGCACTTGTTATTTGGGGTTATTGTTTATTGACAGTTCTATTCAACTGTAACTCTCATTCCTAAGAAAGAGGCTGTGTCTAAGTTGACACTTGCATAGTTCATAAAAATATATTTCTTCCATAGATGACTGTATGATAAGAAGGGGTGAGGTTCTGGTAAAGGCAGGTAAGGATGGGCAGCAGGGCCTGGTAGATCTTATGTGCAAAGTGTTTTTCCTGGTAGTCCTCGGTTAAAGCATATTTGAACAGTTTTGGCTCTACTGGGGCACTTGAGAGTTTTCCCAAGATCCCATGTTATGCCTAACACAAGGAAGACATCAGGTCATTTGGGGCAAGTGGTGGTGGGGAAAAGTGGAGAAGAGGTGTCATCAGTCTATACAACGTCATGATTAACGTTGGATGAAGCTTTCTAGACGATTCCATATTTGGCCAAGTCACTGAGCTCCATGTCACCGAAGGCCTCCCAAGGGCAAACCACAGTGATGTCTGTGCCCAGACCCTCCATGCCGGGGATGTCGTCTCCGAATCTGCGTGGATATGCAGGCGTCACATCACACACAGGTACACACACACACACACAGTACACTTGCCGCGCAAGGTCTATTTTGTACTTACCCTTTCTGGCCGGGTTTTGGGGCCTTGCTTTTGAAGGTGCGAGTAGTCCTCTGCTTGAACTTGGGGGGAGCCCTGGCGGGAGCTGCAACTGCTGTGTCTGCCATTGTTGTTTTTCTGGAAGAACAATTTAAGAGGTGCTAAGTCTTTTTTTTTCTTCAAAGCCACCTGATGTTTGGATGATCTCACATGCAGATTGTCTTGATACACAAACAGCTTCGTCTATTTTTACACTTGGTCGGCTTTAAAGATTACTCCTCATGGCACAAGTCAGCATTAGATTATCTCCAATTTACCTCATTACAAAATGACACATTGCAGCTAAGTAAAATCTGACTTAATCTTTGTTTAAAATGCAAACTGTGAAAATGCACACATTGAAGGCCCCTGAAAAAAAGAGCTGAGATATTTAAAATAGCTCAGGAACTAAAAAAATGTAAATTCCCTGGAACCAGTTGGCTTCAAAGTGAAACGTTTCAGTCTTATACACATTATTTTTTAAAGTAATAGCATTGTTAATAGGTTGTATTGAAAAGGTGGACAAGACAAGAACATCAAATTAGTTTTTAGCTCTTTGACTACATGCAAAACAACAACAAATATAAGAAATCAACATGTCAGGCTCAATAAGTATGTTTGCCAAGTTGCTGTAGCGTAAAGGAAGAAGGTTCTTTCTTACCAGTTGGTGCTGAGTGTCTGTCCCACTTCTTCTCTGCTCTTTACGTTTCTGTTCCGTATGTCATCCTGGCATCTCTTTTATACACAAACTGCTAATCCCCCCTCACACAGGTACACGGTCCACCTCTGTGGTCATGGCCGCTAATTGGGCTCAGTGCTATTTTAGTGGCTAGAACATATGAGAACATTGATTGTTACATAAGGACGCACGCATGACTCAGGAATAACACCAAGTTGTTGCTTTCTTGAAGGTTAGAATTATAAATGGCTTGAAAGTCCATAATAACTTAACTGACATGAAGTCAAACCTTCACAGACATGTATATAGGCCTACATGTTATAATATGACAAAAATTCTTAAAAATGACCCAAAGAAGCATTTGAAATGATTATTTGGCAACAACAACAAAGTCAATATTAGAAGCTACTGTTTTCTGTATACCATTTGTTCTCATTAGGCTTGTTGTGACTAAGTGTTGCCGATTTCTGCTGACTGTGGGAATACACTAGTCACCAGTCACTGGGAACAACCTCATTTAAAAAAAAAAAAAAGCTACATTACGTCCAAACCAACATTTTATTTCCCCCTATACTAAATAAATTGTGTGCTACCTATGATCTTGTTCAACATTTAAAGAAGAAAATGAAAATAATTTCACTTAAACTGCAATTTATGATATCACAATAGGTCTGACATCAAAATAATCATTTCTATTTTTATTATATTGAAATACTGTACCTGTAAACAGTTGTTAAAGTGATATCAAAATTATTATTTTAATTCATAATATGTACAAAAATCGGAATCTTCCCTCAGGTTCATTTTACGCGCACTCAAGTTCTGAACTGAATTATTACATTATACTAGTCTCCTTTAATCCATTTTAATCAATTAAAATTCAAGCTTAATTGTCTTGTCAAGTGTTTTCTTTGCATTCTGCAAACATTCCCGTATTTGCTGCATCATGAGCAGGCTTGAGGATTGCTCCTACACGGCATAAGGCAAATGCACGGCATTATAAGTTGTATTAGGGTGTCTTGAAAAATAGCTGCGGCCTACTTGCGAGTAATCTGAAAAGCTGAGGTTTACCTGCATAACATCACGACCTTTTCTCTCAGAAGCTTCGAGTGTGTCAGCCCGATCTGTTGCACGTTCCACAGGTCTTAATGACATGTGAGTAAAGCACATGTATGGAAACAAATATCTGTCTCCAGACTTTCTATCGATATTTTAAGTCCAATTCATAAGCAAGTGTCAATGACAAATAATAATAATAATTGAAAACAAAGCAATATGACCAAATTTGTGAAAAAACATTCATAAATACATTTAAAATATTGCTGAATGTCTCAACCATTAAAACATGTTTTAATACAATATATACTACATAATAATGGTATTAACAAGAGTATTTGTATTTTTTTTATGACTTACTGTAGAAAGTATTTTGCCATTGAAACATCCTCTTTTACGTTTCAGAATGTAATTTTAAAAATAGCTCTTCTGATCAAAAGGGAAAGAACTCTCAATTTGTGTCTAAAATAGTGTATTTTGTTTAAGAAATTAGAAATCATTTTCTTTTTTTATGATTAATGTTAATGAATATATTTCATTATTAAATTCTGTCCAAACCTGTTAATTCAGCTATTTATTTTTGTATCTATTGTGATAAAGAAATTCAAAAGTAGCCTGATAATAAAATAATACACTACAATTAACTTATTTTAGGGAGGTAGCAAAATGATTTTTTTTTTTCAAAATCCCTACAAGCGTTTAGCTTTTTAAATGATCACTTATGTAACTTTTCAAACAATTCTCTCTCCCATCACCGGTGAGCAAGCCCGTAAGTCGCATCTTGGTGACACCTGATTTAGACACTTATTTCAAGACGTGACAACAAACAAATTACATAAGAGATTAGCATCGATATGGGTGGTTTTGTTTTTTCAGCTTCTGATGTGTTTGTTGGTGAGCACATCCATGTTTACTGCTGTTAAGAAGCAACAGCAGTCATAGAGATACTGTTTATGACTACAAACCAAACATGTGGATGACTAAGCCTTAAAGTGGATGTTGTTCTCCACTGCAGATGTTTTGATGATCTGTGGTCAGCTACATTCAGCTCCATTTTTTTTTCCCCAACGACTACATCAAGCCAGTTTGCTTTTGCTTTACTACATACAACATGCATCCATGGTTCTGGGAATCACTAGTTGAATTATGTGAAACTGTTTTACGCAGGTTTATAAACTTACTTGAACGTTCAGAGCAAAGTCTGGAAATGACTTAAAGGGGAAGTCAAGTAAATTTTTCCGGGGGGCGAATAATAAATTCACTAGTCTAAAAACGGTATTCAGACTAATATTTTATTTGTGGGATAAGAATTATGCAGACGAGTCCTTCAATTTTCATCCATTTCGGGTAATTAAAATTTATCCAGTAATTTAAATTTATCTACCAACACACCTTCGACAAATAATTTGCCTCATTTTAACCTGCGCGTATTGCCATGACTCAAAATCTACATGGACATAAGAATTTTAGCTAGCTCATTGGTATTTTTGAGTGGCATTCGAGGTTAAAGATGACTGCAAGCAATCATGCAATTCGGCTACCAATACATAAGACTGACGCCTATTTTCGTCATTATTGACTCCCACTCCTCTCCTATGATGACACGTAATCCAATGTCCCTGCACCCAAATTTATCAGGACCAGCTGGCTGGTTCCCAAGAAACCTCCTATCACAACGCACCACCACTACCAGCAGGAGACCCAAGGTAACACAAGGCTGCAAAGTTTACAAAAAGCCTGTTGGACCTCTGAAAATACAGGAAAAATGCTCAGTGGACTCTTCTTCTTTATCCTGGTGTCTTGCGTCACTGCGAAAGAGAACGGTAACTTCACTCATGCAAGATGTGTCTTTAATCTGATTTTTTTTTTTTTTTACCACTGACTTTACCAATCACTTTATTTGAGTGTAGTTTCTTGAGTGTACATATCTTGGAATTTAAATTTTTAAATCGAGTCAGTCAATTTCAAACCATTTTTAAAACTCAGAAAATTCTCCTCTTCCTTTGGCACATTACGACATGATTCCCTTGACGATGTCATCAACAGAATGTGTGTTTTTTGTTTTTTATCCTCAGATGTGACGCTCCCAAGTTTAAACGACACCAAATCTGCAGAGGCCTTCATCGACTCTGCCGAAGTGGTGGTGATCGGATTCCTGGAGGTCAGTGAAATGAGACAGACATTTTAAAATCGCACAATTTAGTAACGCATTGGATTACAATATCTTTCATGCCACAAAGCAGACACAAAGGAGCCAAATTAAGAGCCGAGAACGTTTGTTTGCATGTCTGATGGCAAGTCTGCTCGAAAGAGGGACATCATGGGCTTTGCCAACTTGCCGCGCCTTTGGCATGGCTGCAGTGAGGCCAGAGGTTGACTGGTTGTCCGATACATTGCGCGCCCTCTGGCTGTCCTCCCTGTGCGGGGGACGATGGTCGGCATCTTGACAGGAAGTGCTCAAGCAAAGGCTTGCGGGAGAAGCGTTGTTAAATCTCCTCTAAACAACAGTAACAAAATAGACTGTACCCATGTATGAACCCATATTTTTATTGGTTTCTCTGGGATTTCAAATGATTTCTCAGGGAGTGTGTAATAACGTCTCTGAAATAGCAACCGTTTAATGTCTCCGTTCATTCCTGCATTTTTTTTTTCCCCTCCTCACTTGCTTTTTGTTACGACCACGTTCACGGTTCCAGTTGCGTTTTTTTCTTTTTGGTTTAGAGGGAAGATTGCGATGGGATTCGACAGTTTAAGTATGTCTAGAAATTCCCTCGTCGCGCTTTCCTTTTTACATGCCGCATGTGGGAATGAAATGAGGATTCCAGATGGTTGTAAAAAAAAAAATTTCTACATTTATGAATTGAGCAGTTATTTTAAACAATTACAATCTGCCTTCATCATATTTTCACTTAGTATTGAGTGAGTTGGCTAGCCCATCATTACCAATATCAACTAGAAATTGCAATTTCTCAATATTATAAAAAAGCACAACTAGAGTACATTTGACACTTCATTGTGACAGAAATTCAAATTGTGGTTAAATTTGAATTAAATTCAATACCTGCCCAATACAAACAATCTTGCTGAAATCTACTTTTTATTTTACTTTGATTAGACTTTTTTATTTGATGTCATACTTTATTATTTAATTAATTCTTGAAGTTCAAATAAGAATGTCCATGTTTTACTTTACTGTGCAACATTCGGTGTTGATCATTGAGGCTACAGTGCGTTTGTGTTTTGTGCTATTCACAAATTGTATGAAACTAAAACTTGACACAGCAGGGAGAAGAAAGCCGCGGCTACAAAGAGTTTGCGGCAGCGGCAAAGCACGTGGATTCCGTCTCAATGGCCGTTTGTATTTCGAAAGAGGTGTGGGCTGACTATGGCATTAAATCAGACACCATCGCTCTTTTCAGAAAGGTACTAACATGGCTCTCAGCATATTTGGCAGGATGATGCTCAAGTCTGCGTTATGTCCAGGCAGACAACCATCAAGAGAACCTCGTGATTGCTGAGATCGAGCAGCTCAAGACTGACGGTCTTGTGAACTTCATTATTGTGAACGAAGTCCGCTACATAACAGAGTACAACCAAGTGGTGAGTCACAGCACAATGTTAAGCATGATTTTACTACTTTCCTAATGCTACTCTCTCTCCTCAGACAGCTGTGGGTCTCTTCAACTCTGAAGTAAAGAGACACCTCCTGCTCTTTGCCAACAAGGGGCGCAAAGAATTTAATGAGTTAAAGGAGAAGTTAAGAGCTTTGGCCCCGGAGTTCACTAACAAGGTGAGAATAAAGTGAATAAAATGTATCGTTTTGAAAATAGCTCATATATGGCAAAATCATATTAACAAACGAACCAAACTGTCTTGAAGTTCTTGTTTGTGGTCATCAATGGTGCTGAAAACTCCAACGTCCGCTCCTTGCGCTACTTTGGACTCAAATCTGAGGACCTCCCTCGTGTTGGTATCTATGACGGTGACTCCGACATGAAGTGGCTGCTGCCTGAGGGAGACATTTCTACTGAGCGCGTGCGAGACTTTTGCAACTCTTTCTTGCGAGGGGAATTGAAGGTGAGCTGCCATAAAGGCAAAGATGGAACTTTTGTCATTTTTATTAAGATGTACAGATTGAGTGATTATATTGATTGATCCAATCATTCGTTGTACTTTTCAGGAGGTGAAACAGGCCGGAACAGAGATGAAAACAGAGCTCTAATATTGGTAAAAAAAAGTATTCTAAAGTGAAAAAAATAAATATTCTCCTGGTGAGCCTTCATCTTTGTTGCTAACAGCTCAGGAAACTTTCACTGTATGCACAGCTGCACGTCTGCTCGTCGTGCGTCTTGTTTTGTTTTGTCTGTTTATGCAAACGCGAGGCTGTCTGCGGTCCACTTTGCTGACCGCGTGTCGGCGGCCACAAGCTGCAGACAGGCTGGCACGCTTTGTCCGTCTGACCGCAAATGTCACAGTCGCAACCACAACACAACCGCCTCAGTTAGAGTGACACACAGCAGAGCAGGAAGACACAGGATGTAGACAATGGTCAAAGGTCATCAACATGTTACTTTCAAATGAAGTGAGTGGAAATGAAGGAAATGCATTCATTTTATATCCTGTAGTATGTATACTCTAATGCAGGGGTGTCAAACTCATTTTTTGTCATAGCTTCTTTTGGTGGGCCATTATGACTCTCAACCCAAATAAATGTATAAATATATACAGTAAAAGCTACAAAACAAACTCGTTTTCAAATCAGACGAGTAAAAACTGGTCAAATATTTTTAAAAAAAAGATAATAAAAGTGAAGATAATTTGCAATTCTAGTACTGACACACGAATTTGATGCACAATTTGTCTTCGCGGGCCACATAAAATGATGTGGCGGGCCGTATCTGGCCCCCGGGCCTTGAGTTTGACACCTGTGCTCTAATGGTACATTTAGATACCATTCATTGTATATGGTACAAAAAATGGATTGATGGATTATCTGATGTCTTATTTAAAATCATGCATGACAGCCATTTGAGATTTTAAATTCTGTGACTTGAAAGGCATAATTAGAGCAAAAGCTCTCATTTTATGCCCTCAGGAGCTCAGATGAATGTTCAGTAAAAAAAAAACATTGGCAAAAATGAAAAACACATTGGATGCAGACACTGTGAGAGAAAACATTTGGGATGAGCCCAGCAATGTCCATTTGAACAAGAGGGGAATTTCAAGGTCCAGACGGAGATCAACATCGTGTAATTGTCAGTGCCGTCTTGCCAAGCCCAAGCATCCGGCAGAATTGGGAAACCCTGACAGGTGGCATCCAGACAGTCTTGGATGGAGTTTGCATTTGGTTTAAGTGACATAACACATAGTTTTATATCACAAAGAGGCAAACAAAATTGAATTTTTGAGTCAGAGCAACAGTGAAAATGATAAATTAGCTTGCTAAATAATAAATGAGCACATTAGAACAATTAAAGCTGGTGAACAATTAATACACACAAATGCACATGGCGACATGTCATGTTTGAATTTTTTGCCAGGAAATATCGATGAAACAACACTCATTTTAATGCTGCCACTTCAGTAACATAGAATTGCATTTGATATTATATTTGAAGTATTGTGAGCACCAACAACAGTACATTGTCTATATTATATTTGCAAAACCACTATTCAAGTTCATTTGACAGACGTACTCCATGATGAGCGTATTGCAATACTAGCTGCTTCTTAAAAGAGTCACTTTTGAAAAGTTTGAAAAAACAAACATTTGACCCATATAGGGACATGCACATTCCAAAAACTGGCCCCTAAAGCCCAACTTATTGCGAAAGTCTAGCTCAAATACAACCCCATAATTACTGTATGAGTTACTCAAAAAAAAAAAGTATTTTTTCTCTGAAAGGCCACAACAGTGAACATGTCAGTCTCAAGAATTATTGCTCTGGGAACTGGGAACATATATAAGCATTTAAAAAAAAAAAGTACACACATTTATGTATATAAAAAGCCAGTATGCATGAATTTAAAAATTAGATTCAAATCAATGCAAAATGTATCAAAAGTATTTTAAGCATATATATAATACTTATACAAATTGCTGTGTATTTATTTTCTAAAACATAGTATAACATGATTTGAGGTATTAAAAAAAACATTAAACCCAACGTGTCCATAAACCATCCATTTTGATTACGTGAATAATTGCAACAAAAAGTATGTAAAATAAATCCATTCAAAAGATTTGTATTATTTATGATAAATAAACACATTAGTCAAAATCTATGAGAATATTTGAGATTACTTATCTTCCCCTTTTGGATGAAAACATTTCATTTGCAAAGGGCCAAAACTTCCCAAGTAACAATTAGGTCAATTTCATATATTTTTGTTTTGCCCTCACTTTAAGCCATGTGGGTGTTATTTCTACAAATTATTGACCAGCCTAAAGAGTTGAAAGAATTATCATAAATAAACTTTTTTTATTTTTTATTTGAGCATCTGCTTCCATGAGTGTCTGTATTTGAACCCAACCTCAAAAAGTCATGTATTTTTGTCTGTCTGGCTTTACCCTCAAAGAAAGAAGCTCTTCGAAGACAATATGATTTCCGATTTACAGCAAAGTTGCAGCAATGTTATGTGAACCGAATCCGCACGATAAAAAAAAAAACATAAAGCTAGACATTGAAATTACACGGCTCGTTCTCCAAGACAATTGCTTGACACCAGGAATAAAACGAGACTACAGGAAACAAGGGCATGAAGGTCAGACTAGACTCGTAGTAACAACTTATAGACAATACTTGGCAGTCTCGTCTGCACATTCTGCATAACCAACATTTAATTGCTGCTGCAGTATAGTTTAGATCCGTTGTTTCTATATGAAGTGATCCACAGCTGCATCCGTATTTGAACCATATTTCATATTCAAAACCGCACACGTAGCACTGTACAGCAACACATACCATAGGCCTTCCTTATATTTAGCTACATATGTGTAAGCATGCGTCTATCGGGCCAGCGCTTCTTGTTGCCAAGTGCTGGCCTGTGCCAGATTTTGTCGTCCCTAAATAGTGCTTGCCTGTGGCTGTGGTGGGACGCTGCAGCACTCTAATTAAGTCTGTCGCATAATGAGCCTGACCGCTACTCCATGTCACTCGATTAGAAGCTTGCGGTGCACTTGCACTGTAGTTTAGGGGTTTGTGGGACATGTGGGGCAAAGGGAGATGATAGCAATAGCACAACTGGCAAATTTTGATTCTGCAGAAGCAATACGCTATTAAAATCCAATCAAATTCCATCTAGGTGTTATTATTTTGGTGATATGATTGAAAGGGCTGTCATAGTGGCCATATACTGTACAGTAGAACATCTGTACTCTCTGCACTCAAGACAAACTGTTCTGGAACACTGCTTAGCCTTCCATCTGTTTCAATGAAGATGTACAGATTGAAGATGATACAATTGCCCAGAGGAGATATAGAATATGAACCCACTTCAGGTTCAAACCGTCACGTGTTGAGTGTAATGAAATGTTGAAATACGTCTCGTGAGCCGCTGTTGATAATGAGCTTTGCATTTAATTGTTTTGAAATGTTTGCTGAAGATGTATTATTTTATCTTTATGAGCAATTCATTTTTATTGTATTTTTTTCCTTTCTCCAGTATTTGACTGTTGGTACATCTTACAGTGGCTAATAAATATAGCTTTTAGAAATAAAACCCCCTTCCTTGATTTTAATGGGCCTAACTACGCTACTGCAATTTAATGTTGGTCTTTATGAGCATACTTGATCTAAGAATTTTTTTTTTTGTGGCACTTAATGTAACGATTGACCCAGGGCAATCTAATCAACTATATTTCAACATAAGCCTGTATTGCAATAGGCTATCATCTTCATCATCAATTATTATCCTCAACATCAATCATATGGGACAGGGAGCAATTTGTGGAGATTCTCAGGGAGTATATGAAATGATTATGTAACTTGCCATTTGATGAGAACACTTGAGGAATTCCAGCCTGAAGCAGGCCAGGAACTTTTGGGGTTGAGGGAGAGTGTGCGTTGGGGTGAATTCTTGGAGTGGGTCCCGGGAGTTTTTGTGGCAACCTCCCTTGACAAGTGCAAGAGGAGATGTTGACATATGATTCTCCAGCCAATCAGGTCTCCTCACTGTCTGAATCCCATCGGGGACAAGAGTATATAATGGAGCTCGTTTCAGGAGGATGGAAGCAGAACCTACGAGCTGATCTGAAAGACCAACTGAACAAGTCAAACTTCAACTTCAAGACAACATGAAGACTCTGAGCCTCCTCGCCATCTGTGCTCTCCTCTCAGCATGCTGGGCCACAGGAGGTAAGGAGCGTTCTGGAACATCACCGTCCGTGCTTGGGAAAAACTTTGCTCATAACTTCTATTTTGTGTTCTTTCAACAGTTGTGGAACACGACGGTGACTCTGACCACTCAGACGCCGGCGATCTCGCCGCTATCGTGGTCGATGATGCCGGAGACAACGGAGATGCCGGAGACAACGGAGATGCCGGAGACAACGCCGACTCTTCAGCCGCCGACTCTTCCAACTCATCCTCAGACTCGTCCGATTCGGATTCAGACTCCAATTCTGATTCCGACTCTGACTCCAATTCTGACTCCGACTCTGACTCCTCTTCTTCCTCCTCTTCTTCCTCCTCCTCTTCATCTGAGTCGGACAGTATTGAAGGTAAGCAAGCGGTTGATACAGTAATATAGCAAACAAGCAGAATAATATGGGTTAGTTGAAACTGATAGTTTAAACTGTAAAAAAAAAAAAAAAGCGCTTAAAAATAAATTGCTTACAGATAATTAGATTTTAACAAAATGCAGCATGTGTGAATGCAGTGAAAGCTCTCTTGTAACTTTTTCTGCCTCCAAGGTTAAATCATGTCTCGCCATGCAAATCGTAATTACACAGAGAACACAGTTGTGAGATGTATTGTATGTTTGCATGCTTTTTCCCGCCTCCAAGCATTTCTTGTTCGGCTGAAAGGCTCAAAATTTCAAGTGTTTTACATTTGAAATATACATAAAAGTTTTCCTCCTTCTAGGGACAGACGCTCAAGATTCTCACGTGGTCATGAAACGTGACGTGGCTTCCGTTTTGCTGAGGACAAGACGCCAAGCCCCTCTTTCCTTTTACCAGATGGAGCGGTATGAGTTGTTTTTCAAATGATTCCACTTCCATTCAAAGCGCATGTCATTAAGTTGGTTAGTTCCAGATCACCGCTAGTCAGTCATGCAACATCTTCATTCCATTGCAGCCTGAGAGAGGTGTGTGAGCTGAACACAGGCTGCGATGAGATGGCGGAGACGCAGGGCATCGTGGCAGCCTACACGGCCTACTACGGACCCCCTCCCTTCTAAGCGGTCCCGCTCGCCCATCACCTACGTTTGTCTCTCTTTCATAATACGATTGCGATCAAGAGCATCATCTCCCCTCCAACAAGAGCCCAGACAAACAAAACCTGGTTTGGACCACGTTGTGATTACACAAACGGAGGTCACAAACCTTTGCACAAGCGACGTCCAGAGAGGTGCACATAAAGTATGCAGTAGCCCATATATGTTGAAATGATTCCTCAGCCGCCCTTTGCATAACACGATGAATGGTGCTAAAAGTGTATTTGATTGATTGTATTGATATATTTATGCTATGCTTTAGCAGCGGTTATAGTAATAAGCTCATAGATGTACAGTAGTGTGTGAGAAATTATCTGCCATGGCTGTAACCACAAGTTGCCTCTGAATTTCAAGGAAATAAATTATTTTGTTTGTCCAACAATGACTTTGGTAGAAATCCTTTAAAAATCATGTTGAGGAAACCTTTTGAGCATTTTGTGTATCCTGGAGATGTCCTAGGTACTAGTATGCTCTTCGTCCTCTCCTCAGACATTTCAGTGCTCCAGTAGAATGGCTAGTGTGCACAACAATGATTAGTAGTCTAGGACAACTTAGCAGCATACTAGCAGCATGTTCCTAGTTGACATCTAGTCAGGGCTTAGTCAAGTGGGTCACAAAAGTAATATAGCAATCCTACTTGTATGTTGTTTTACTAGTCTTGACAAACAGCGCACTAGGGCATGGACCTTAAAATGAGTATCAAGGATCTCAAATACTCAAATAGATTTTTTTTTTCTCAACAGCTCGGACAAAATTGCCATCAATTTTTGTACTGATCACTAGATGTCAGTGTTGATCAAACAGATTGGATTGGGCTTTTCTAATCCTATGTCACACCAATACTTAGTTCTGATATGACACAAATATTTAACTTGGCTATCAGTATTAGATAAAGACCGTATAATAATTTGCACAAATCTCCCATGTTCAGCAGTTACTACCTGGGTCATGACCAAGATTTTCTGATTAAGATCGGGACAACTCATCATACATATCACCAATTAATTTACAGTTGCTTTCTTTTGATTGAAAGAATAAGTGTTTCAAATTTATTGTGCTGTGTATGTTACAATATTATATATATATATATATATATATTATTTATTTTTTTTCATTTTTTTCTAACATTTCACACGTTTCCTCAGAGATGTCTTCTGTCCAAAAAAAACAGTAGAGCTCAAGAACGCCGTCTGCTGGACGTTCAACACAGTACAAGGGCGCACGTTGCAGCGCACCAGGTAGGTTTGTTTGTTCGTTTGTTTTTGGTTTTATGCGGTGTATTTTATTAACCTTTTAAACCTCGTTGAACCAAGAATTTAAGATTTCACAGGTTGAATTATGACGAGATAAGATTAGCATGCGCCTGTGATTAACATGCTCACCTAAACAAGGTTAACCTGCACACACACGGTAGTCATTATCACAGTCACACGTGCTTCTTCTGTCTTATCAGCTAGAAAGACAAAAATGCAAAGTCCATCATACGTGTGTGCATTCGTATTGACTAAGAATGTCATTGTTTTACTTTATGTAAATACAAATTGCGACCAGAAACGGGCTTCGACTTGGTTGGGGGGGGGGGGGGGGGGGGGGGGGGGTTGCGTCTCTTGCAATATCTTACTGTAAATTAGTTTCTCTGTTACCGGTTAAAGGAGTCTTTTTAAAGCATGAAGAGAAACGAGTGAATCACCAACATAGATAAATTACATTAAATGCGAGTAAGCAATGACTCTCAGCAAACTGCACTGACGTCTTAACGCGTGACAAGTCATGTGGATTTTTTTCCTGGATGTGCTTTATTATTAGAAACAAGTGAAATGATTAATTTAGGTTTAAATGGAGAAACGATCAAACCAAAAAATGTTAAATGTAGAAAATGATGCCAACATTACACATGATTCAGGTTTAAAAGGTTTATTTAGATGGACAGTCATCTAATTTTAAACAACATATTCTTTGAATATAATCACTTTGTATAATTATAAAATCATTTTACATCTCAAAAAGATGTGTGAACGAAGTCGCAGTGTCATCAAATCTACAAGATACAAATGGCGAAGGCTGATACGGCATTATTGGAAATGGAAAAAAGTATAATTGTAAAGCGGCACACAGATATGGTAGTATTGTTTAGTTGCTATAGTTTTACATGAATTACATTTTTTAAAATAGGCTCATTGTCCCTCTTAAATAATCTAGTGAAGACATAAATAATGTTAATCTTGTGCAATAATTGTTGTGTTTAGCATGCAAAGGAAACTCAAAGTTTGGTCAGTTTTACACTGTTTGGCTCAAACTTGATCTCAATTCCCAGCTCTGTGTCGTCGCACATTGCCGGGTTATCGTAGGCTTCTTTCTCCCACTCTTTGTCGTCCTTCACTTTATCTTCATCGCTGTTGCAGCATTTGCAGCAGCAGCAACATTTGGCAGTGAACACAGCCACTACTTTGTCCCAGGGTTCTAGAGAGTGAGCCCAAAGCGGGAGGAAGTCCCAAGACCGCAACACTGCTGGCAGACATTCAGGCTTCCTCTTCTGCAGCACATTGATGATAATGATGATGATGAGAAGAGCCACGAGAGGGCAGGCCACGCCCACTAGGACCTGCCATCCGGCCAGCGACAGACTGAAGACGAGGAGCGGCACAAGGAAGAAGCAGGAGATGATGTAGACTGCGGCGAACCAGCGGTAGGAGGCCGTGACGTTGCCCAAAGCTTTGGCCAGTCGGATGGGCAATCGGGTGAATGGAATCGGATACCACAGAACGATGCCAGTGATGTTGAACAGGAAGTGAACCAGGGCAATCTGGAGAAGTCATCCATGCACTTTATTAGCATGCAGGTAAATCACCAAAATGCATTTATTGTGAACTATTGTTTATCACCTGCAGAGCGTTACCCAACGTGTCTGCTGGACTGGCCATGGCTGCCAAGATGGCCGTGGTGGTGGTGCCAATGTTGGAACCAAGAGACAACGGATAGGCTCTCTCAATGCTGATGACGCCAATACCTACAGGTATGTGCACAAGGTAGGCCCATGAGAATTTTCAATCACTTCAGATGAACATGCTCAGATTGAATTTTTTTAATTCTAGGGTTCTGGTCGGCGGACGGACAAATGAGTGATCTCACCAACAAGCGGAGTGATAGCGGAGGTAAAAACAGAGCTGCTCTGCACAATGAAGGTCATTCCAGCTCCGACTAAAATGGCAATGTATCCTGTGACCCAACCGAAAGGGAACGGGAAATCTGCACACACGTGTTAGCATAGAACACCTTAAGCACTCAAATGCAATGCGTTGCCTTGTCCAAGGTTAAACAAGCCTTGTGCATCCACTCACTTGTGTTAAGTATTTTCTTGATAATCATGGCCACTTGACCCTTAAGCATGGAGTTGAGCAACTTGACTATAAGCAGCAGGCAGGAGCACAACACCAGCAAAGAGAGAGCCAGGAGGATCAGACCCACAGCCAGATCGGACAAGTTCACGTTTACAAAAAGGTGATCACCTGACAAGACACACACAGTCACCGTGTCAAGTACGCTCATAGATGAAATTCCTTTATGTCGTGTCATGCTCACATTTTTTAATGTTGTACGTCTGTGAGATGTTTTTGAGTGTGAAAGTGTAGTTGCCGTCAGTCCAGCACATTGAAGGAGAGGTGCAGTTCTCTGGACCGGGAACAGTGACATTTACGGTGCTCTGAAAAGTCAGCCAAAGTTTTTAAGAATCAATCGTATACAGGGTGTCCCACAAGTCACAATATGCTTCCCTTTTTCTATTTCATGATCATTTGGACCGACACGACGTGAGGCTACCTGTATTTGACAGCTCAGGCTTTGTCGTTTTAATAAGCATAGGTATCCCCTTATATATAAATAGAAAAAAAGGAAGTGTATAGAGACTTTGGGGGACAACTTGTATTGTTGTGCCAATGATGACAGCATCCTACCATGTTGGTATAAGTTTCACACCACCTCTTGATGAGACTTTTGTTCCGGGCTTCTGGGTCTCCAGTGGCTATTTGGCTTAAGACTGACTTGTCTAGCTGTCTCAGCGGGAAAAAGAGAACGTTCAGAAATGTGCAATCGTAATACTATTATCGACCTTTAGTAATCAACCGAGACAACCGTGTTTGTTGACAAACTAATGCAAAATCCCCAAATTCATTGGACTTGCTTTTACCTTTATAATAGAATCTGTGAGGACATCTGTGATAACATTCAAGAGGTCGGGAGCCTCTCCGCTCTGGATCTGGAACGAGTCGATAATGAGCTTGGTGACCTCGTACAAGTAGCCGCTGGCGACCTCTAGAGGCAGCAGCACCAGAACCGACAGCCAGTTGAAAAAATCGTGCACCGTGGCCCCTGCAAATGCCCTGAGCGCAGTCGGAAAGACAATTTAGTTTAATGCCAAGCGGATTGAACTTTGCTCGCTTCTGATGGTAACAACGTATCACTTTTACATTAGCGTAATATTAGCGTATCACTTGGGATTATGACGACTGTGTCTGTTTTATGACCCATCAGATGATTTATTGGACTCCTGCAGCAATAATAGATTATATAATAATAATAAAATATAATAATATAAAATATATAATAATGTAATGAATAATAATATAACATAGAATATAATAGATAATTATCACGAGCCTTCAGCTCATACAGATGTGACTAAAACACAATATTCATCGGAATCTTTTAAGAAAGGAATGGAACCATCTGTTTTATTCCCCATTCCTGCTTTAGAAGTTACCTGCGAAAGATAGTTCGGTCCCCAGCCTGCGTCATGGCAACAAGTGTATTGGTGACTGAGGTGCCAATGTTAGTGCCCATGATGATTGGAACAGCCAGTTGGACTGATAGCACTACAACACAAAAAAGATATCACTATCATCTCCTAATGCCTAGATGTTGTCACACCACGTTGTGTGTTAGCTCACATCCAGAGGAGACCATGCTGACCACAATGGAGGACGAAGTGGACGAGCTCTGAACCAGCAAAGTGACCAGGACGCCAATGACCAGACCGGCCAGAGGGTTGGACAGGACAACATTGTCCTGCATAATGCCGCCTGCTGCTTTGCCTGGATGGACAAGGTGGATTTTATTTTTATTGTCCAAATGCACCATAGTGACACGTCACGCCTTCTTTCGCTTACCTCCAACAAGCTGGAAGGCTGAGCTGAGGAGGTCTAGGGAGCAGATGAACATGTAGAGGAGGCCCAGTAGCACAGCCAACTTCAAAAGTGACACCAACACCCGCAGCACCTTCCCTTTGGTGTCCAAAGCTGACAACATACACAAAAAAAACACAACAAATTAATTTTAATCACTTTATCAAATGTATTCAAATAGTAGCTACCCACTAGGGGTGTGCATCTTTCCGATAAAAAAACGAGTTGATACATTTCAATATAGAAAATGTAACAAATCTGTTCATGTCGGGCTCAGCTAACTATTGTTTCAAAATTAATGAATTTATCATTTTGGGGATAAATTGATGAATCCGGTTTCATTTCCATCCCATTATTTTAACACAGGACATTATTTTATATTGACAGTCCAGAGAACACACTAATTATGATTTGGTTGCCATTTAGGACACGTCAAAAAAAAAAAATCCGATATTTGTTTTCTAAAGTTCATCAACATATTTATGTTGTGCTTAACATTGATTTATCATTACGACACCAAATCTGAACCACACCCTATGTTCTCCAATAAATGCGGTTTTATTTATGACTTAATGACAAACTGTATGGTGCCAGTATAACTTGTTGAACTCACCCAACAGTGGCCAACGCCTCGCTTTTGGCATCATGCCAGTCAATATCACTTTTGAGAAATGCACATTTCAATTCCGCCTCACCTGACCATGGCACTCCGGTGTCTTTCAGCTCAGGCATATCCCAAGGGTCTTCCTCATCTGGTGGCCCATCATCCACCAGCGCCAGAGTAGACTGTCCAAGACTTCCTTTTTGCACTATTTGCACATTTACAGAACGCTGTTATATTATCATTTGTTTGGACAAGGAGTCTTCTGTTCAAAAACTTACTTTTGCTGCCATTTCTTTCAATATGCTCCTCGGTAAACTGAAATTATAAAGTAAAAAAAAAAAAAACGTTGATATTAATTTGTAATGCATGTAATTCCAATAAGGGTTATAATGGTTTGGGATTTTTCAGTTTAATTTCATTTTGACTATGGTATTTAATTTCAATTAATTTTCATTTGGATGTATTTTTTTAGAATGTTTTTCAATTTTACTAATGCGTTTTTTTGTTTTATTAGTTTTAGTATATTTAAAAATAAGTGGGATATTTGTCGAGCAAAAGATTAAAATATAATTGTGTAATAATTTAAGGTAAACTACAATTCTCAAGCGACAGTTTGACCTTCTGCATCATGAATGCATGTATGAATGAATGTATGATATTATTTGACAAAGATGGAAACGATGGTTGCTTAGTTTTAGCTTTAGTTATTTCAGACTTTGACTTTATTTTTATATTCCAATATTCTAGCTCATTTTAACATTATCATTTAAATTCTCAATTAATAGCCAATATTTTACTTTTCAATAGTTCCAAAAGCCACACCAATTGAATGACTATTGTACACATTTAGCCACTCACATGCCACAAGGTATTGATCATAGACTCACATGGTGTTATCTGGCCACAGTTGAATTCCATTAGTACAACACGATGACACGGAAATAAAGCTTAATTGATTTTCTTTTTCTATGTTTCACTTACACAAACACATGCGCGCGCACACACGCATTCACACAGTCAACTTTTTTCATTTTACATTTAAATCTTTGATATTATTCTAAAATGAGACTTTCACTCACAACAAGTCTGTCTCAGTTTGCTCTTTAAATATGTGCTGTTATTCATTTACTAACTAGTGGCATGATCTAATGCATAAGACACTCTAGATTCAGATGTTTATGTAAAAAAATAGTTTTTGGGTGTTTGCACATATTGCCATTATACCCCCCCCCCCAAAAAAAAAGCTTTTAGCTCTATTTCTTTGTGTCTTGATACTTTATCTAAGCGTGATTTTTGAACCCAAAGCAATGTCAAAATTATTTTGCATTACTTTGTGTCAACTAATTATACATGATCAGAGCAAAAAATACAGCTGCAATAAAAAACTCTTCAAGTTTGAGTTTGTACTTTATGCTTACAATAAAAATATAAATGACTTTAACACAAAACTCTGAAATGAATGATATGAATAGTAATGTCCTCACCGCAGGTGGCTTGAGTGCATCCATGCTGCCTGCTGTCAAATGCTGCGTGCGTGCACACAGGTAGAGTGTTGTGGTGAAGGAGGATTGGTGGGTGTCTTCGCATCACTGAGAGCTCCCACCAATAAGATCAACACACCTTGCTTGGTCACTCACAAATTTCTTGTAATCGCTACTCTGACGTGTGTTGCAATCCAACCCACATTTTTCCAGGTGCCTGCATGACTCCCTTACTGTGGATGTGACTAACAGTGTGTGTGTATGTGTGTGTGTGTGCAACTCTGGATCATTGTAGCACAATATTGATCTTAATAGAGCTGCACATTGGTCAACATCACAGTGTGCTAAATGTATACTTTATAGTTGCACTTGAAAGATTTTTATTTAGATTAGAACAAAGATACCACTGTCATCCAGGTGCTGCAGAAGATGGATATCTTTTACTTTATGAGAATTGTAGCTATATACATAGTTTGCAATAGTTTTATGTATTCACTTATCTTAGAAGTGCTTGAAAAAGGGCCCATTCTTATTTTGTGGAAATCTATTTCATTGCTTTTTTTTTCTTCTGTAATGTTGCATAGTTTGTATCCAATGTAGTTGGGCTAAATGCTTGAAAGCATAGGAATTTTGATTAACTGTATTTAATTTTGTTTTCAAATCTTATTTAATGGTACATTGTTTTTTGTCCTATGTATTTTATAAAATGTGGCTATTTGTTTTCAGAACTACTTCAGGAGGATATGGATTGGATTGGACTGGAGTGAATTCTGTTTCTGTAGCCTTTTGGGTTGCACTTGTACAAAGTTTGTAGCTATGGTATTGCAAAGTCCTTTGTCATTTCCAAACAGTGTAATAGCGGCATCTAGGTGCCATACTGTACTACTGCAAATGAGCCTCCACTGCGGAGGTCCGAACAAACCTGATTTATTGTGTAAATTCTAATTTGCCAGTATGTAATTTGTTGTGAGTCCATGCATTGTGTTGGTTTTGTTCTTTGAACAAGGTGATGTTCATGCACGGCTCATTTTGTGCACCAGTAAAAAAACATTATGTCTTGAATTGAAAAAAAACATGTTTTCACTAACGAGGGGTTCGGTGAATGCGCATATGAAACTGGTGGGGTTCGGTACCTCCAACAAGGTTAAGAACCACTGATGTAGACAAACAACCTTGGCACAGTCAGTCACATTTACGCCTATGGCCAGTCTTAAATGAACATGTACATGTGACCAATTCAGCCGCTAGAGGGCAGTCGTGAACACTTTCTGATACATGAACTGACAACTAGAATATATTTGTTACCTTTAATCTTCTCAACGCAAAGTACGCAAGTGAGATTCCGTCACAAATATTTGTCGAGATATTTGATTTTAATTTGTGAACCATTGTCTGAAAGACCTCCACGAATGTCACCTTTTTCATTTCCGGGTTACGTCACAGTCCGCGGTGACATTGTACCGAGTAGTACACACGACGGTTGTCTTGGAGTTCTCTTAAAACCATTTCTTACTATTTTCACATGCGTTGAAGGCTACGAGACGTGTTGTTATTTTTTCAATATGTCATCCACTACTGCGGGTTTTAATGAGGAGCGGCGGCATCAAGGAGCACAGGTTAGCAGCATGCCGATAAACATTATCCGACCCTCGCATGTGCTAACGCGTTTAGCCTGCTAGCTTCGAGTAAACACTAGCGGCCCCCTTCAACTGCGTTAACACCTCCCGGACTTGTCATTAATGCTGTCTGAGATTAAAAGTGTCTAGTCCCTGCAGACGCGCCTGGGCACAGACTACATCCCCACCGAAGAGGAGAAGAGAGTGTTCAGGGAGTGCAACAATGAAAGCTTTTGGTATAGGTGTAAGTAACAACTTGTGTATCACTCGAAATGTGTATTTTCCACAGTTAGCAAAATCTCCTTCCAGCCCAAGTACTATCAATACTGTCAATGTAATCATTTTAGTGCTATAATGTTATAGCCTCTAAGTGTACATTTCCTTAGTTATGAAAAATAATAATGCTTATGTTACAGCGGTACCATTCTCTGTGGTGAGCATGGCCATCACTCAAGCCCTGGTTGCCAGAGGTAAGATCACATTCATGTGCTCCTATGGAACATGCATGGATGGCAATTTGAATAAATTCTGTCTGTTTCCATTTAGGGTCTCTCGCTGCATCTCCAAGGTTTGGATCGCTTCCAAAAGTGGCCTGTAAGTTTGATGACAAGACGATGTAGACGTTTTCTTGTTTAACACAAATGCAACCTGCTTCTTAAAATGGCTGTCACTATCAGTTGGTATAAAAAGCCAAATCTCAACAGGAATTCAAATAATCCTTAATGTTTGCATTTTGTTAGCACCACTCTTAAGATTTTAGATGGCTATTACAAAATATCCTGCATTCTGGAATGCAGCATTTGTTGTGATGGCTGCGTCTTTGCTGTGTTTGCAGTTGCTGGCTTCTGTGGCTACTTGGCAGGTAAGATGTCGTACATGAAGACGTGTCAGGAGAAGTTCAAGAGGTTGGACAGCTCTCCTCTGGGAGAGGCCCTGAGACAGAGAACGGGACTGCCTCCACAGATGTGTGTACCAACACCAAAGTCACACTATAAGAAGGAAAGCTCAAAAGCAAGCCCCTATTAGTATTTTGTGGTTTCCTTTCTAGCCAAGGTGGTCAGTCCGAGATGAATGATCCCAACAGTCAGAGCTTTGACACCAATTTCCAGCCAGCAGAGATGCAATCTTCCACCGCCGAACAGGAATATGGATTTAGTCCAGAATCGCCTGTACCCATGCGAAGAGCAGAAGACTTTAATGTGCCAGGTGAGTAACACTGATGCCTGACGACAATGAAAGGTAATGAAAACACGCTTTTGTATTTTAATATGGGTTGATAATGTGTCAAACTGTCATCTGCAGCTGAGGAAAACAACGGACCCAAGAGCAAGTCCATCCTCTATGAGGACTTGCGGCTAAAGAATCGAGAGAACTACGAGGTCACACTCACCCAGAAGGCTGACTCGCAGCTCAAAACTCCCCCTGTGAAGGAGCCAGAAAGACCAACAAAAAGCGGTAAACAATACAAACATACAAACCTTTTTTTATTTATTTTTTTATTGTATTTTTTAAAATAATTTCTTCTTCAAATTGCAGCAACGAAAAATATCTATGGAGACACCTGGGACGAATGAGTAGTTTTGTGTAAAAATGTACTTCAATGATCATGTGACACAAAATGACATCTTTGCTAAAGAATCAAATAAACCAAAGTGCTTGAAGTCTTCCGTCGGTTTACAGAAGATTTAAACTATTTCCTGGAAAAAGGCTGAATATTACAATACAGTTTGGAATATTACGTATACAATAACACTTTCTCCAGTGTAGCATCATCTGTGTATTTTAGGGGGTGTGCTTGAGCAGCCCTCCATTTATATGTGCTCACGGTGTAAAACAAAAGACAACTATAGATGGCTGTGACCGTGATGGCTGTGCACGCAGCCGTGTTCATGACTTGTCCCACCGAGGCCTGCTGCAGAGGCATGAGGATTAGGTCCAGACACTGCACTGGTTGGCTTGGACCAACCTTCATACATCTTGGTTGAGCCACTACCAGCCAAGTTGGCGCTTGACACAGGCGCATAGGCCTGCACTGGGTAAGATCCAGGTGTTGGGTTGATTTGTGGAAGGAGTGATTTCCTCCTGTCCTCTGTGGAAGCTGGGACAAACGCCACCATCCTGATGCTCCTCAGCAAGCGGAAAGGTGCCGTCTTCTCCACAACGCCTGCCTTGGCCTCCGAGATGTCCAGAAAGGAGAACCATCCTCTTCCGTGCATCCATCCGATTAGTGTGGAGATGATATTGCAGGGGAGCGCTGTGTGAGGAATGAGGACGCTGGTGATGAGGACAAAAATCCACGGGAGAACCATGGTGGGAAAACTGACCCCACAGAGGAAGGCTTTGGTCATTTTTGTGTGCGTGGTGGTGAGGGCCACGCAAGCGAGGGCCATAGGTACCAGCCCCTCCGTGGGTCCATTGCCGTTGCTCTCCTGCAGGAGATCCACAAAGGCATACAACAAGCCTGCCATTGTTGACATCAGGATGCACACAAACAGGAAGCGGACAGTGCCAAAGCCTTTCTCCAGGCTACCACTGAGGAACACCATGGTGCAGATGCTGAGGAGCAGTTGAGTGAAGCTTCTGTGGTAGAATGGGTACGTCAAGAGTGTATGCACATGCCCTTTGAGAAAAACACTCGCCCCAACACTGAGTCCCCCCTCAGAGGAGTCCAAGTAGGTTTGGAGCGCGAACACAGCACACGATGTGAGGGTGATCAGGAACATCCCACTCGAAATGCCAGGAACCACATCTCTCAAAACTTGGACGACCATCCTTAAGTGGCTCGCGCTCATTTTATGGTCGTGGACAACGAAACGTGGGTAAAAACGCAGCGGGTTTGACCAAACAAGTGGTTTGAAAACGACCGTAGAATCCCGGAAGTAAGGTTATTGCTGTTTAGAGATGTGCAGATCATCGCATGCTGGAGCGCACATCCTAGATGAAGCACTACTATTCAATTAAAAATACAACTAAGTAGTATACCTATAAGTAAATGAATGAAAAACAATACCATGACCACAGGGTTAAACAAACGTTACTCCATGTTTTGGTTTTGCAGAGACACATTTGTGTTTCGAAGATTTTCCGGTTAGGCTTTTCAAAATAAGGCTTAAGATGCTGGTTGAGTGGCTATGTGATTTTATTTTGCAAAATAATACCGCAGAAGGTCCCTAAGGATTTTATTTTGGCATTTCCTGCACTGGCTATCGATGATCGGAAAGTGGGGGCTGCACAGTCGATAGTCTCTTGATATTGTTTGTTTTTTGTCTTGATTTTGGAATTGCTCCTTCTCTTTGAGGATAAGGGGAAAAAGACGAGGGAAGAAGTTGTTATATACTGACTGGTGTATGAAAAATATCCCGTTAAGCCTTTCATAATAAAAGAAACGACATGAAATTATAATTTGATAATACTGCTGCAAAATATGTGAATTTATTAACTAACTGCATCTAACCAACAATAAAGGTGCATTTCTATTTGTATTAGGTCGTGTTGTCACCATTTGCTTTTTTGTTTTGCTAGTTTGAAAATTTGACTTTTTTGAAGGGACATCTGACTCCCAACATTTTACAGACTTTTTGCGTTTAGAAGACCATAACATATGATTAAATGTTTCATAATAAGCGTATTTTCATTTTAGGTAAAGTATCAAAAGTCCTTTCATCGGGAAGGAAAAGGCACTCAATAACCCCGTGCGATTTTTGTCAGCAGTTTGGTTTCTGTTTTGTGTTTAAAAAGTTGAAGCTCGTCTGGGTCTTCCGGTGTCGTATGGCGACTGCAACGGATGTTGATATTTTGCTTGCGAGCCTGCCGCTGAGAGATGTGAACTGTCGGGACGGCTCGCTTTTGAATTTGTCCTCCCTTTTGTCCAATTCGCGATCGAAGGGGAGCCGCTTCTTAGTGAGCCCAGCGGCATCGCGTCCATCCCGGTGGCGTCTCGACCGGGAAGCGCGTCGCTCCGTTTTGGGGCCGTGCGTGCGATGATGGAGGACTTTGACGAAATCTACGAGGAAGAGGAGGAGGAAGAAGAGGACGAGGACAGGGCCGCGGAAGAACAGCTCCTCAAGTACGCTCCGGATCCGGTGGTGGTGCGAGGCTCCGGACACGTCACAGTGTAAGTTGCCAACGAGGCGAGTTGGCATTTTGGGGGGGGGGGGGGGAGAGTTCAAACGGTGTCGCGTGACGATGAGCGAGCGTGGGGGGGGAATGCTAACTGGATGCTAATTGATTAGCATCCGCCTATGGACAAGCTAAGTCTGTTAGCTCCACTCTTAGCTGCCAGCAACACTGAGCGTACAAAGTGGTTTTACATTGTTTGCATCGTTTTTAAGCACATGACTCTTTGTATATGCCCGTTTTCTTCGTGCCTATGCTAATGTCAAGCTGTTAAAATGGTAAAGTTTTAACATTGTTTCATACTTTGCGTTCAGGTAAGCGCGTTTGCATGGACCCCTGGTGATAGCTTACATTTAATTTAATCCTGATTTTACGGTCGAGCGATCTCTGCTTTAAGTTTATCTTGATGAGAAATGACTCTTTAATACTTATTTCCAGTAAATGCTCCCAAGAAGTGATGAAAAGATGGGGTGTGCGTAAAATCTATTTGCACGCTAATACATGCATTGTAGGGGTGTAAATCGCGGGTTTTTAACGATACGATATCATATCGATACAAAGAGATCAGGGTTTTAAACCAAGGTTAGGGTTACAAACTAGGTTTTAAAGCTAGGCTTAAGGTTTCCAACGAGGTTTTCAAACTACTTTTAGGGTTTCTAAGATTAGGGTTTCTAACTAGGCTTTCAAACTAGGGTTAGGGTTTTCGACTAGGGTTTCCAAAGTTAGGGTTAGGGTTGGGGTTAGGCTTTCAAAACTAGGGTTAGGGTTAGCGTTAGGGTTAGGGTTACTAACTAGGCTTTCAAAACTAGATTTAGGGTTAGGGTTTCTAACTAGGCTTTCAAAACTAGGGTTAGGGTTTCCGACTAGGGTTTCCAAGGAGTTTTGCCATCGCTAATTAGGGTTTCAAACTATGCTCAGGGTTTCCGACTAGGGTTTTAAACCAAGGTTAGGGTTTCAAACTAGGTTTTAAAGCTAGGGTTAGGGTTTCCAACGAGGGTTTCAAACTACTTTTAGGGTTTCTAAGATTGGGGTTTCTAACTAGGCTTTCAAAACTAGGGTTAGGGTTTTCGACTAGGGTTTCCAAAATTAGGGTTAGGATTAGGGTTGGGGTTAGGGTTAGCGTTAGAGTTAGGGTTAGAGTTAGGGTTAGGGTTACTAACTAGGCTTTCAAAACTAGAGTTAGGGTTAGGGTTTCTAACTAGGCTTTCAAAACTAGGGTTAGGGTTTCCGACTAGGGTTTCCAAGGAGTTTTGCCATCGCTAATTAGGGTTTCAAACTAGGCTCAGGGTTTCCGACTAGGGTTTTAAACCAAGGTTAGGGTTTCAAACTAGGTTTTAAAGCTAGGGTTAGGGTTTCCAACGAGGGTTTCAAACTACTTTTAGGGTTTCTAAGATTGGGGTTTCTAACTAGGCTTTCAAAACTAGGGTTAGGGTTTTTGACTAGGGTTTCCAAAGTTAGGGTTAGGGTTGGGGTTAGGGTTTCTAACTAGGCTTTCAAAACTAGGGTTAGGGTTAGCGTTAGAGTTAGGGTTAGAGTTAGGGTTAGGGTTAGGGTTACTAACTAGGCTTTCAAAACTAGGGTTAGGGTTTCTAACTAGGCTTTCAAAACTAGGGTTAGGGTTTCCGACTAGGGTTTCCAAGGAGTTTTGCCATCGCTAATTAGGGTTTCAAACTAGGCTCAGGGTTTCCGACTAGGGTTTTAAACCAAGGTTAGGGTTTCAAACTAGGTTTTAAAGCTAGGGTTAGGGTTTCCAACGAGGGTTTCAAACTACTTTTAGGGTTTCTAAGATTGGGGTTTCTAACTAGGCTTTCAAAACTAGGGTTAGGGTTTTCGACTAGGGTTTCCAAAATTAGGGTTAGGATTAGGGTTGGGGTTAGGGTTTCTAACTAGGCTTTCAAAACTAGGGTTAGGGTTAGCGTTAGAGTTAGGGTTAGAGTTAGGGTTAGGGTTACTAACTAGGCTTTCAAAACTAGAGTTAGGGTTAGGGTTTCTAACTAGGCTTTCAAAACTAGGGTTAGGGTTTCCGACTAGGGTTTCCAAGGAGTTTTGCCATCGCTAATTAGGGTTTCAAACTAGGCTCAGGGTTTCCGACTAGGGTTTTAAACCAAGGTTAGGGTTTCAAACTAGGTTTTAAAGCTAGGGTTAGGGTTTCCAACGAGGGTTTCAAACTACTTTTAGGGTTTCTAAGATTGGGGTTTCTAACTAGGCTTTCAAAACTAGGGTTAGGGTTTTCGACTAGGGTTTCCAAAGTTAGGGTTAGGGTTGGGGTTAGGGTTTCTAACTAGGCTTTCAAAACTAGGGTTAGGGTTAGCGTTAGAGTTAGGGTTAGAGTTAGGGTTAGGGTTAGGGTTACTAACTAGGCTTTCAAAACTAGAGTTAGGGTTAGGGTTTCTAACTAGGCTTTCAAAACTAGGGTTAGGGTTTCCGACTAGGGTTTCCAAGGAGTTTTGCCATCGCTAATTAGGGTTTCAAACTAGGCTCAGGGTTTCCGACTAGGGTTTTAAACCAAGGTTAGGGTTTCAAACTAGGTTTTAAAGCTAGGGTTAGGGTTTCCAACGAGGGTTTCAAACTACTTTTAGGGTTTCTAAGATTGGGGTTTCTAACTAGGCTTTCAAAACTAGGGTTAGGGTTTAGGGTTAGGGTTAGGGTTTTCGACTAGGGTTTCCAAAATTAGGGTTAGGATTAGGGTTGGGGTTAGGGTTTCTAACTAGGCTTTCAAAACTAGGGTTAGGGTTAGAGTTAGGGTTAGGGTTAGGGTTACTAACTAGGCTTTCAAAACTAGAGTTAGGGTTAGGGTTTCTAACTAGGCTTTCAAAACTAGGGTTAGGGTTTCCGACTAGGGTTTCCAAGGAGTTTTGCCATTGCTAATTAGGGTTTCAAACTAGGCTCAGGGTTTCCGACTAGGGTTTTAAACCAAGGTTAGGGTTTCAAACTAGGTTTTAAAGCTAGGGTTAGGGTTTCCAACGAGGGTTTCAAACTACTTTTAGGGTTTCTAAGATTGGGGTTTCTAACTAGGCTTTCAAAACTAGGGTTAGGGTTTAGGGTTAGGGTTTTCGACTAGGGTTTCCAAAGTTAGGGTTAGGATTAGGGTTGGGGTTAGGGTTTATAACTAGGCTTTCAAAACTAGGGTTAGGGTTAGGGTTAGGGTTACTAACTAGGCTTTCAAAACTAGAGTTAGGGTTAGGGTTTCTAACTAGGCTTTCAAAACTAGGGTTAGGGTTTCCGACTAGGGTTTCCAAGGAGTTTTGCCATTGCTAATTAGGGTTTCAAACTAGGCTCAGGGTTTCCGACTAGGGTTTTAAACCAAGGTTAGGGTTTCAAACTAGGTTTTAAAGCTAGGGTTAGGGTTTCCAACGAGGGTTTCAAACTACTTTTAGGGTTTCTAAGATTGGGGTTTCTAACTAGGCTTTCAAAACTAGGGTTAGGGTTTTCGACTAGGGTTTCCAAAGTTAGGGTTAGGATTAGGGTTGGGGTTAGGGTTTCTAACTAGGCTTTCAAAACTAGGGTTAGGGTTAGGGTTACTAACTAGGCTTTCAAAACTAGAGTTAGGGTTAGGGTTTCTAACTAGGCTTTCAAAACTAGGGTTAGGGTTTCCGACTAGGGTTTCCAAGGAGTTTTGCCATTGCTAATTAGGGTTTCAAACTAGGCTCAGGGTTTCCGACTAGGGTTTTAAACCAAGGTTAGGGTTTCAAACTAGGTTTTAAAGCTAGGGTTAGGGTTTCCAACGAGGGTTTCAAACTACTTTTAGGGTTTCTAAGATTGGGGTTTCTAACTAGGCTTTCAAAACTAGGGTTAGGGTTTTCGACTAGGGTTTCCAAAGTTAGGGTTAGGATTAGGGTTGGGGTTAGGGTTTCTAACTAGGCTTTCAAAACTAGGGTTAGCGTTAAGGTTAGAGTTAGGGTTAGGGTTACTAACTAGGCTTTCAAAACTAGAGTTAGGGTTAGGGTTTCTAACTAGGCTTTCAAAACTAGGGTTAGGGTTTCCGACTAGGGTTTCCAAGGAGTTTTGCCATCGCTAATTAGGGTTTCAAACTAGGCTCAGGGTTTCCGACTAGGGTTTTAAACCAAGGTTAGGGTTTCAAACTAGGTTTTAAAGCTAGGGTTAGGGTTTCCAACGAGGGTTTCAAACTACTTTTAGGGTTTCTAAGATTGGGGTTTCTAACTAGGCTTTCAAAACTAGGGTTAGGGTTTTCGACTAGGGTTTCCAAAGTTAGGGTTAGGGTTGGGGTTAGGGTTTCTAACTAGGCTTTCAAAACTAGGGTTAGGGTTAGCGTTAGAGTTAGGGTTAGAGTTAGGGTTAGGGTTAGGGTTAGGGTTACTAACTAGGCTTTCAAAACTAGAGTTAGGGTTAGGGTTTCTAACTAGGCTTTCAAAACTAGGGTTAGGGTTTCCGACTAGGGTTTCCAAGGAGTTTTGCCATTGCTAATTAGGGTTTCAAACTAGGCTCAGGGTTTCCGACTAGGGTTTTAAACCAAGGTTAGGGTTTCAAACTAGGTTTTAAAGCTAGGGTTAGGGTTTCCAACGAGGGTTTCAAACTACTTTTAGGGTTTCTAAGATTGGGGTTTCTAACTAGGCTTTCAAAACTAGGGTTAGGGTTAGGGTTAGGGTTTTCGACTAGGGTTTCCAAAATTAGGGTTAGGATTAGGGTTGGGGTTAGGGTTTCTAACTAGGCTTTCAAAACTAGGGTTAGGGTTAGAGTTAGGGTTAGGGTTAGGGTTACTAACTAGGCTTTCAAAACTAGAGTTAGGGTTAGGGTTTCTAACTAGGCTTTCAAAACTAGGGTTAGGGTTTCCGACTAGGGTTTCCAAGGAGTTTTGCCATTGCTAATTAGGGTTTCAAACTAGGCTCAGGGTTTCCGACTAGGGTTTTAAACCAAGGTTAGGGTTTCAAACTAGGTTTTAAAGCTAGGGTTAGGGTTTCCAACGAGGGTTTCAAACTACTTTTAGGGTTTCTAAGATTGGGGTTTCTAACTAGGCTTTCAAAACTAGGGTTAGGGTTTAGGGTTAGGGTTTTCGACTAGGGTTTCCAAAGTTAGGGTTAGGATTAGGGTTGGGGTTAGGGTTTATAACTAGGCTTTCAAAACTAGGGTTAGGGTTAGGGTTACTAACTAGGCTTTCAAAACTAGAGTTAGGGTTAGGGTTTCTAACTAGGCTTTCAAAACTAGGGTTAGGGTTTCCGACTAGGGTTTCCAAGGAGTTTTGCCATTGCTAATTAGGGTTTCAAACTAGGCTCAGGGTTTCCGACTAGGGTTTTAAACCAAGGTTAGGGTTTCAAACTAGGTTTTAAAGCTAGGGTTAGGGTTTCCAACGAGGGTTTCAAACTACTTTTAGGGTTTCTAAGATTGGGGTTTCTAACTAGGCTTTCAAAACTAGGGTTAGGGTTTTCGACTAGGGTTTCCAAAGTTAGGGTTAGGATTAGGGTTGGGGTTAGGGTTTCTAACTAGGCTTTCAAAACTAGGGTTAGGGTTAGGGTTACTAACTAGGCTTTCAAAACTAGAGTTAGGGTTAGGGTTTCTAACTAGGCTTTCAAAACTAGGGTTAGGGTTTCCGACTAGGGTTTCCAAGGAGTTTTGCCATTGCTAATTAGGGTTTCAAACTAGGCTCAGGGTTTCCGACTAGGGTTTTAAACCAAGGTTAGGGTTTCAAACTAGGTTTTAAAGCTAGGGTTAGGGTTTCCAACGAGGGTTTCAAACTACTTTTAGGGTTTCTAAGATTGGGGTTTCTAACTAGGCTTTCAAAACTAGGGTTAGGGTTTTCGACTAGGGTTTCCAAAGTTAGGGTTAGGATTAGGGTTGGGGTTAGGGTTTCTAACTAGGCTTTCAAAACTAGGGTTAGCGTTAAGGTTAGAGTTAGGGTTAGGGTTACTAACTAGGCTTTCAAAACTAGAGTTAGGGTTAGGGTTTCTAACTAGGCTTTCAAAACTAGGGTTAGGGTTTCCGACTAGGGTTTCCAAGGAGTTTTGCCATCGCTAATTAGGGTTTCAAACTAGGCTCAGGGTTTCCGACTAGGGTTTTAAACCAAGGTTAGGGTTTCAAACTAGGTTTTAAAGCTAGGGTTAGGGTTTCCAACGAGGGTTTCAAACTACTTTTAGGGTTTCTAAGATTGGGGTTTCTAACTAGGCTTTCAAAACTAGGGTTAGGGTTTTCGACTAGGGTTTCCAAAGTTAGGGTTAGGGTTGGGGTTAGGGTTTCTAACTAGGCTTTCAAAACTAGGGTTAGGGTTAGCGTTAGAGTTAGGGTTAGAGTTAGGGTTAGGGTTAGGGTTAGGGTTACTAACTAGGCTTTCAAAACTAGAGTTAGGGTTAGGGTTTCTAACTAGGCTTTCAAAACTAGGGTTAGGGTTTCCGACTAGGGTTTCCAAGGAGTTTTGCCATTGCTAATTAGGGTTTCAAACTAGGCTCAGGGTTTCCGACTAGGGTTTTAAACCAAGGTTAGGGTTTCAAACTAGGTTTTAAAGCTAGGGTTAGGGTTTCCAACGAGGGTTTCAAACTACTTTTAGGGTTTCTAAGATTGGGGTTTCTAACTAGGCTTTCAAAACTAGGGTTAGGGTTAGGGTTAGGGTTTTCGACTAGGGTTTCCAAAATTAGGGTTAGGATTAGGGTTGGGGTTAGGGTTTCTAACTAGGCTTTCAAAACTAGGGTTAGGGTTAGAGTTAGGGTTAGGGTTAGGGTTACTAACTAGGCTTTCAAAACTAGAGTTAGGGTTAGGGTTTCTAACTAGGCTTTCAAAACTAGGGTTAGGGTTTCCGACTAGGGTTTCCAAGGAGTTTTGCCATTGCTAATTAGGGTTTCAAACTAGGCTCAGGGTTTCCGACTAGGGTTTTAAACCAAGGTTAGGGTTTCAAACTAGGTTTTAAAGCTAGGGTTAGGGTTTCCAACGAGGGTTTCAAACTACTTTTAGGGTTTCTAAGATTGGGGTTTCTAACTAGGCTTTCAAAACTAGGGTTAGGGTTTAGGGTTAGGGTTTTCGACTAGGGTTTCCAAAGTTAGGGTTAGGATTAGGGTTGGGGTTAGGGTTTCTAACTAGGCTTTCAAAACTAGGGTTAGGGTTAGAGTTAGGGTTAGGGTTAGGGTTAGGGTTACTAACTAGGCTTTCAAAACTAGAGTTAGGGTTAGGGTTTCTAACTAGGCTTTCAAAACTAGGGTTAGGGTTTCCGACTAGGGTTTCCAAGGAGTTTTGCCATTGCTAATTAGGGTTTCAAACTAGGCTCAGGGTTTCCGACTAGGGTTTTAAACCAAGGTTAGGGTTTCAAACTAGGTTTTAAAGCTAGGGTTAGGGTTTCCAACGAGGGTTTCAAACTACTTTTAGGGTTTCTAAGATTGGGGTTTCTAACTAGGCTTTCAAAACTAGGGTTAGGGTTTTCGACTAGGGTTTCCAAAATTAGGGTTAGGATTAGGGTTGGGGTTAGGGTTTCTAACTAGGCTTTCAAAACTAGGGTTAGCGTTAAGGTTAGAGTTAGGGTTAGGGTTACTAACTAGGCTTTCAAAACTAGAGTTAGGGTTAGGGTTTCTAACTAGGCTTTCAAAACTAGGGTTAGGGTTTCCAAGGAGTTTTGCCATCGCTAATTAGGGTTTCAAACTAGGCTCAGTGTTTCCGACTAGGGTTTTAAACCAAGGTTAGGGTTTCAAACTAGGTTTTAAAGCTAGGGTTAGGGTTTCCAACGAGGGTTTCAAACTACTTTTAGGGTTTCTAAGATTAGGGTTTCTAACTAGGCTTTCAAAACGAGGGTTAGGGTTTCCGACCAGGGTTTCCAAGGAGTTTTGCCATTGCTATTTAGGGTTTCAAACTAGGGTTAGGGTTTCCGACTAGGGTTTTAAACAAAGGTTAGGGTTACAAACTTGGTTTTAATGCTAGGGTTAGGGTTTCAAACGAGGGTTTCAAACTACTTTTATGGTTTCTAAGATCAGGGTTTCTAACTAGGCTTTCAAAACTAGGGTTAGGGTTTCCGACCAGGGTGTCCAAGGAGTTTTGCCATCGCTAATTAAAGTTTCAAACAAGGGGTAGGGTTTCCGACTAGGGTTTTAAACCAAGCTTAGGGTTACAAACTAGATTTTAAAGCTAAGGTTAGGGTTTCCAACGAGGGTTTCAAACTACTTTTAGGGTTTCTAAGATTAGGGTTTCTAACTAGGCTTTCAAAACTAGGGTTAGGGTTTCCGACCAGGGTTTCCAAGGAGTTTTGCCATTGCTAATTAGGGTTTCAAGCTAGGGTTAGGGTCACTAGTCACTAGGGTTTTAAATCAAGGTTAGGGTTACAAACTAGGGGTGTAAATCGCGGGTTTTGTAACGATATGATATATCGATACAAAGAACCACGATACGATATTTGCCGATATCTTAAAGCCTGCTGTGATTCATTCACGATACATCACGATATAGTGCTCTACGATCGATATAGAACAATATCCTGATTTATAACAATTCATACGCAAAATCAACAACGTACTGCAAACTCTTTATTTAGGAAATTACAAAGTGCTTCCAAACGAATCACTTGAAGCCCAAAGGGGAGCGAATTTCCTCGTCTTCTTGGACACTAGCCATAGCACCAGCCCAGGAGCCGCGTAGTTATCGGCTCCCCTTTCACGTGCCTGCTCTGCTCACAACACAACACGCCGCGCACTGCTCCCGGAAAGAGGAAGCAAGCAACAATGAACTGGATTTCAAAATAAAGTCGTGTCTAATGTCCGAGGTCAAAAACGGGCGATATAGATCGATGTTTACGTTTAGCATCGATGCCAACAAATCGTAGAGCATTGTATCGATTAATCGATGTGTATCAATGAATCGTTACACCCCTTATGCAGTGACGCAATTGAATCGCACGAAGCATTTAAAAATATTTATAATTAAAATCAGAAAGGAAAGCAAATGTTTTCCTATTTATTGTAATGAGACTGTACAACTCCAGAATTGAATTGTCACTGTCACATTGTGTATCATTCTGTAATGGCTGTTGGTATTTACTGCAGCATTCTGGTGTGCCCTTCATTTCACAGATTTGGACTTAGCAACAAATTTGAATCCGAATTTCCTTCAGCACTTACAGGGAAGGTGAGTGTCAAACGCATTGTTTGTTAAATTGTTCTTTTTCCATTGCCGCAATATAATGGATACATGCATCTTTTTGCTTTGTCAGGTTGCACCTGAGGAGTTCAAAGCGAGTATCAACCGTGTGAACAGCTGTCTAAAGAAGACGCTACCGGTCAACGTACGATGGCTCCTGTGCGGCTGCCTGTGCTGTTGCTGCACGCTCGGCTTTAGTTTGTGGCCTGTCATTTGTCTCAGCAAGCGGGTAATATATGCGTACGCGCAAACACACATGCATAACGGGCACCCAAACATCACCCCGGCCTGACCCAGCACACTTTTCACTGTTGCCTTCCAGACAAGAAGATCTATAGAGAAACTTCTAGAGTGGGAGAACCGCAGACTCTACCACAAGGTGTGTGTTGTTGATTAGTGTCAAAGTCAAATAATAAATGGAAATAATATCAATTAAAAAAAGAAAAAGAAAATAAATACCACTAGGTCCTGCTGTGCATGGCTTGGGCTTTTGGGGGCAGTGTTTTATTTAAATCACTATATCAAATTTTTGTTGGGCCTTGCATTGAGTATATTTACATTTCTTTTTATCTATTTGCAGCTATGTTTGCATTGGCGACTGAACAAAAGAAAGTGTGAATCCAACAACATGATGGAGTATGTAAGTGATGTGAATCCCACTTGAATTTTAGGCAGGACATACCCTGCTGTAATATCTATAATGGCCAAGGTGAACACCCCTTAAAGAGCAGCACATTGTGCATTTAATCAAGAAATACTTGATCATTCCTTTCACTCTTTATTATACTATTTATGCTATTACATGTGTCTTTTCATAGTGACTTTAAACAGAGCGCAGTTATGAATGTTGTTCGGAAACAAATTCAAACTTGTAGCTCTAGACATCACTGTATTACGATTAATATTAGATGTTAAAACAATTAAAATACCCCCTATTTATTGCTTTACTAAAATCTCTGTTTAAGAGTAAAGGCTTTGAATGTAACTGTCTTTTAAAATCACAACTTACAAATTGCATTTACATCTTCAGTACAGTTATGCTACTGAATATATTTTTCATTAATCAGCTGTGGTACTTCTGTTACTTATTTTTTAAGACATTCACTCACAAACCGAGAGTAGCGTTACCAAAATATTCATATAAAAATGACTATTTCTCTTGTCAGGTAATCCTAATAGAATTCCTACCGAAGATCCCCATCTTCAGACCCGACTAGCCGATTGGATCTTGACAACCGTCGCCGTCCGAGCTGCCGACGAACTTTCCTCCAGAATCACTCGAACGTTTATTTTGTTTACAAGGTGACATCGGCCCTCTTGAATTCTTTTCTGGGCAACTTCTGGCGCCGAGGTCTTCTCTTTCTTTGCCTTTTGGTTTACAAGGCCAGCATCCTAACGAGTGAATTCAGGTCAGCCAGCAAGCTCCCGTATGATGCAGATCTGGTGGCGGTGTGGGTTTCAGGCCCGGCGCTGGAAAATGAGACCCTTATGTGTTTCCGGACTGGAGCAGAGCGTGGTGGCGGGAACACTGTTCAAAGCTCAGCTAGCGTCGACCCACCAAATACACCCCAGTGCTTTTGGAAAAGTGGAGAGGAAGCTTCAAATGTGTAGCAGGACATTGCAGACATCCTTCTGGTCGCCTTTCATCACTTTAGCACAATTCACTGTGCATCGCCTGAACCCAGAGACAATCACACAGTCGTGACTGCACTCCACATTGGGACACAATATGCCCTGCCTGGAGTTGCCCTGGCAACAAGGACATAGGCGATAAAGAGATGACTATTTTTTCTTTTTTTTTTTTTTTTTAAATCTTTTTTGTCAAAGCAATGTTGTGGAAAACTTTGTGACATCACATCACAGATCTATTTTTTCCCTGAAAGGCAAGCCTTCTGTTTGTTTTTTTTCAATTCCTGTTTTGCCAAACACGTCTTTATGTTTTATCTTTTTTTCATTTGTAATTGTGTGAAATGTTTGCAGTAGGGCGAAACCTCCAAAGTCAAACTGGTCAAAATATATATATATATTATTTTTTGTAACACGCTCCGCTGTTGTACAAGTGTAAAGGCAGGGTAACTGTAAAAGAAAGCTAAAATCAAGTCAAACAACTCACCCTAAGTTCACAGACGAAGAGTACGTACTTACTGCAGGACGTGACGCCAAATCTGATCTTTTTATCTACTCGCATTACAAAACCAAATGCAACTTCTCTTCCAAGTGTCTATGGAGGTTACTAAGTACATTTTGGCAAAACAACTGACATGTTTTTGCCTCAAAACACTTGTGGAGATTTGTCAAAATGCCAATTCTACATTTCAATGTATTTTTTGACTTTGGAACGTTGGACTGCTTTTTAGTGTGTCATCATGTGTCAACTGTAAAAGCACATTATGGATGTGGTCCTTCATTGGGCTTCTTGTTACTTTCGGTTTTTGGTTTACAGCTGTGAATGTGGCCCTGATAAAAAACAAAAAAAAACAAGAGATGTATTTATTTTACTTTTTTAAGTAGCCAATTACAAAATGTGGCTTAATGTGGTGATAAAATCATTGTTTGCAACTGAGTAAGTGTAGATTGCCACAGATGTCATGGGTTTACCTTTCATTGTTTTTCATCAGATTTTACAAATGTCCAACTTTAACGATCATCGCTTCGTCGTTCACGTTTAGTAAGACTTCCTGCCGAACCACATTCTGTGATGAGGTACTGCTATCAAGGTTTGCTTTTTACAAGATTTGTAAGGATGGGCATTTGACTCCTCTTCCTAGAATATGAGCAAAATTAACATTATTGGGATAAAAGAAACCCAATAATGTGATTGTATTAGTCAACATTTAATTCCACATAGTAGACATGGTTAGTTTAATATTTCAATGCCCATCCCTACTTGGAACTAAGCAGTGTGCGGATGTGGGTCACACTCAGGGGATTATCATTGATCATTAACAAAAATGTAGCACAGTCAGGGTATTCTCTTTGGTTATACCACAGTACTTGAATATTTGTTTTATAGTGTATTACCCCGCCCCTCTTCCCCTCCCCTTCCAGCTATTCCTCTTTCATGAAAGTAAACACATACAACCACATTGTATTGTCTTATAGCTATCGCACATTCACTATTCATTGCCTGGTCACATGTTACGAGGCCATGAGCTACCTATAAATCTGACTGTCGTATTTTTGGGTTTGTAATATGCAGATATTTGTGCAGCGTGGACACATGATGGTGTAGTATGCAAATATTCTTTGACTGATCTCAGACTGTGATTTTGAACTCTGCACAGAGATTTCCTATGGTTTTGTGCGCGTGTGCACAAACAAACGCACGCGTGTGTGCGTGTGTCTTATGGGGAGAAATGTATATATGACCCATATGCCCATATGTGTACGGTAATAAATGACCAGGAAAACAGTCTTTATTTGTAAAAAAAAAAAAAAACAACTAGTACAGTAAGACTTTTATTTTTAAATGACTACGTATAATAAGGCTTTAAAAAAGACTATGTATAGTAAGACTTTTTTTTTACTTTTTAAATTACCACCTATGTTTCTTGACCCCTGAGCTTTGACTCCTACCCCTGATCCTTGACCTTTGACATATGGCCCCTGACCCGAACCCAGTGCTTCTCAATAATTTTCTGTGATGGAGGGAGAAGGAAACATTTCGCGCCCCCCCCCCCCCCGCCCCATGTTATTAACATTAAAGAAAACAAAATATAAATAAAAAAGAAAGATCAACTTACAATAAAGAATAACTATTAATAACATTGTTTTTTAGTCTGTAACAGAACAGATTCAATGTGCATCACTTTGCTTGAAATTAAAAATAAATTATAATTATTTAAACTATAAATATTATTGACCAACTGCCATTTTATACTGGAAAAAATACAATAAAATAATAAACATACATAATATTAAACTAAATAACAGCAATAAATTCAATTTATGTATTGTGTCCCCCAAAATGACTCAGTATGAATGAATGAATGAATGAATGAATGAATGCCCTTTGACATGATATTCTGAAGGAAGTTGAAAGTCAACAAAGCAGGTGAGGGTGACATTTTCCATAAGCTTTCAGCAGATGTTTGAATAAATTCAGCAATTAAAGAGGTATTGAATTTTCCCTATTACGATTGTTTAGTTGTGTTCACTTGGGTACACCTGAGATCAAAATGTTCTTTACCCTTGTTCATCTCCATCCTGCCATTGTCAATATCAGTTTCCTCAAGCCGACCCAAGCTGACGTTCAGCAAGGTCAGAGAACACCCGAGACTGATCACCAGTGAATCGGAAGGCAAATGTTGACAGCCATCAATGGGTGCTACCTCAGATGCACGTTTTTGGAATGTGGTGGGGAGGCAGAATATCAGGAAAAATCAAACCGCAAATGGAGAACAGTCAAGATGCTTGAACTGAGATTCAAAGCACCATGTTGCTGTGCTCCCAACTAATATAATAATGAGTACTAACATACACCATCCATGGTTGTGAGCCGGGGTACCATAGTGTAGTGGTTAATGCGCTGCACCCTGAGTGCAGTGATGGGAGTTCAAATCCCAGTGGAAACTCAGACTTTACATTCTGCAACATAGTTGCTTGGTGCTCCCCCATAAAACCATTTTAGGATTGATCTATTCTTATCCAACTATTCGCTTGTTAGGTCATCGATGAAACCATGTATCTACTATGTCTTACAAGCCAGGGTTCCATAGAGTAGTGGTTAGTTCCCTGGACTCTGAACCCAGCGACTGGAGTTCGAATCTCCGTGAGACCTCAGACATTTTATCCAATCAGAAAGTGGGGGTGAGGGCGGGTGTGGCACTTTTCACTTTCAGTTAAGCTTTGGCCATGATTTTTCCCTAATAAACTGGCCTGTTAATAGGTACACTTGAAAATGGCGGTGTACCTAATGGAGTGTCCAAGTGACATCACAGATCAAACAGCCAATCAGAAAGTGGGGGTGAGGGCGGGTGTGGAACTTTTCACTTAAACCAGGGTGTCGACCTCCAGTCCTCGAGGGGCCGCGTTCCAATATGTTTTCCAAGTGACCCTCGTTAAGCGCACCTGCGTGAAAAGTTTTAGCTCATTTCATGTTCCGCAGGAGCTAAAACTTTTCACGCAGGTGCACTTAACGAGGGAATAACACGGACACTCCATTAGGTACACCGCCATTTTCAAGTGTACCTAATAACAGGCCACTTTATTAGGGAAATATCATGGTCAAAGGTCACAGGTGTCAAGCTCTAGTCCTCGAGGGGCCGCGTTCCAATATGTTTTCCAAGTGACCCTCGTTAAGCGCACCTGCGTGAAAAGTTTTAGCTCATTTCATGTTCCGCAGGAGCTAAAACTTTTCACGCAGGTGCACTTAACGAGGGAATAACACGGACACTCCATTAGGTACACCGCCATTTTCAAGTGTACCTAATAACAGGCCACTTTATTAGGGAAATATCATGGTCAAAGGTCACAGGTGTCAAGCTCTAGTCCTCGAGGGGCCGCGTTCCAATATGTTTTCCAAGTGACCCTCGTTAAGCGCACCTGCGTGAAAAGTTTTAGCTCATTTCATGTTCCGCAGGAGCTAAAACTTTTCACGCAGGTGCACTTAACGAGGGAATAACACGGACACTCCATTAGGTACACCGCCATTTTCAAGTGTACCTAATAACAGGCCACTTTATTAGGGAAATATCATGGTCAAAGGTCACAGGTGTCAAGCGCTAGTCCTCGGGGCCGCGTTCCAATATGTTTTCCAAGTTACCCTCGTTAAACACACCTGCGTGAAAAGTTTTTGGTCCTTTTCACGTACCGCAGGAGCTAAAACTTTTCACGCAGGTGCGCTTAACGAGGGAATCACACGGACACTCCATTAGGTACACCGCCATTTTCAAGTGTACCTAATAACAGGCCACCTTATTAGGGAAATATCATGGTCAAAGGTCACAGGTGTCAAGCTCTAGTCCTCGGGGCCGCGTTCCAATATGTTTTCCAAGTGACCCTCGTTAAGCGCACCTGCGTGAAAACTTTTAGCTCATTTCATGTTCTGCAGGAGCTAAAACTTTTCACGCAGGTGCACTTAACGAGGGAATCACACGGACACTCCATTAGGTACACCGCCATTTTCAAGTGTACCTAATAACAGGCCACTTTATTAGGGAAATATCATGGTCAAAGGTCACAGGTGTCAAGCTCTAGTCCTCGGGGCCGCGTTCCAATATGTTTTCCAAGTGACCCTCGTTAAGCGCACCTGCGTGAAAAGTTTTAGCTCATTTCATGTTCTGCAGGAGCTAAAACTTTTCACGCAGGTGCACTTAACGAGGGAATCTTGGAAAACATGTTGGAACGCGGCCCCAAGGACTAGAGCTTGACACCTGTGACCTTTGACCGTGATATTTCCCTAATGAAGTGGCCTGTTATTAGGTACACTTGAAAATGGCAGTGTACCTAATGGAGTGTCCGAATGACGTCATGGATCAAACAGCCAATCAGGAGGTGGGGGTGAGGGCGGGTGTGGCACTTTTCACTTTCACTTAAGCTTTTTCCCTAATGAAGTGGCCTGTGATTAGGTACACATCATGGACACTACAATAGGTACACTACACGAGGTAAAAAAAAAAAAAGAATAAATAAATAAGAAAGTGTCGCTAACGATTCGGTGAACGATTATTTTGAACAAAAATTTTGAGTGAACCGATTCCGAAGATTCAATTCACTTAACTGGAATGCACAACATTACCAGTACAAAACAATGTAGACGACCATTTGCTGCCAGGTCGAAATAGCCGACTGGTTAGTGACATGGGCTCGTGCTCGGTCAAAATTTGGTTCGATCCCAGGTGTGAGAATGTTTCACGATGTGCTTTTATTGTGCAATTAGCCCTTTGTTTATTTATTCTTTTTTTTTTTACCTCGTGTATTTGACTACTTGCTCTTTATTTTGGGGGACACCAACACATGTTACACAACGTAAAACACAAACATATTGTCATATAAAGCAGTTAACCAAATGTCAGATTTTTGTTTTCATGCCCAAAAAATAAAAACAAAGAATAAAACACCAGACAAGTTTTAACAGGTTTTAATGTTTATTCAAATAATAATGACAATAATAATAATAATAAAAGTACATTTCAAACCAGCAATCTAATGTGAAATTGCAGTAGATATATTGGATAACAATATTTATGCGTATATATGCATACACGTTTTTTTAAAACTACTATAAGTGTTATAAAATCAAGATTACCCAAAGAGAAGCATAATCTCCCCGTTGTTTGCATAACGCATCCCTTCATGCAATAAAGTTAGCTTGGAGAAAACGCGCATAAAAGAAGTGCTGTTTCACTGAGAGGTTCTTTCTTTCCTTGGCAAATCGTAAATCTACATTCTGGCTTGCATAGTTCACGCCAGGAGGGAGACGCAACACGTTCACTGACTGATCCGTTGATCCACGGGAAGGAAGGCAGTTCACCCATTGACTCGTTCGCGAACGGGAAAGTCAGGATTTGTTCCCTCACTGATCCGTTCTCGCGATGAACTGGAAATGCAAATCACTGACTCGTTCACTCAGATCCGTTCAGTTGTTGAACGGGAAATGCAATTCACGACTCGTTCGTGAACAGGAAGTTACGTCATTTTCTTCTTCGTTTAGTTTTACGGCGAGGTGGTACCAGCTTCAATGTGCATTACTGACACCTACTGGTTAAGGTCATATGAACTGAAAAAAGAACGAAGCACCGCGCCCCACTATTTGAGAAGCACTGCGCTAACCCGACCAAAACGACCATGTATTGTAAGGCTTTTCTTATTAAAAAAAAATATTTCCGTGTACATAAGAATAAGACGTAATATAGTTTCTGAAATGACAGTGATTAAATGGCTACTTGAGCTTAGGCCATAATCATAATGTGACTGTTAATGAATTTGAAAAATATTTGCGAACTACATTAATTCTATTGACGAATACAATAATTAAAAAAAATATAACATTTTGATTGAAATTGTTTTATTGGATCAACATGGTCTCTTTGTATTGTTTTTTATTTTATTTTTAATTTCTCATCGAATCCACAATCATCTTTATTCCACTTTGACTGCTGAGCAGCTTGTCCAATAGTCTCATATATTCTGGGTCAGCTTGACTGAGGACGGAGGTTAAATCAGTGGTCTCTGTGTCTTTTGAAGCTGATGAATCTGGACAAAAACCTGGCAAATTAAAAGACAAAGTAAATGAGCTATAACTCTTCAGTAATATCGAACAAATTAAAAGGTAAAAGTTTGTTTTTCGAGCAGGCTAAGCTTGCCAGCCTCACAGATATGTAGGCCTTAAGATAGAAATACAGCAAATGAAAATAGAGATTTTTTAATTTTTTATTATACCATTGAATTGAAGTGTGAGGTAAGTGGTTTGGACAGTTTGAGTTTGAAAAGCCACCACATCATATTATTGAAAAAGTCAAATGTCCTCACCTTTGTCTGCAGCCAGGATGGTGGGTGGGGGTAAATTCAGACATGCCGCCTGCCTCTTGAACTCATCAATCTCAGCACTCGTCAATTTTGGTCTTCTGGCTGGAGAACACAAAACTCATATGCCCTCAAGTGGACTTTTGACAGCTTTAAAACAGGACAATTCATCTTTTGTTTGCTAGCTTAAAAGATTACCATGCATGTCAGCCATATTTGTAGAATGTGTTTTTGCTGTGTACTAAAGGAGACATGTAGCAACCATCAAAGTCATTTAAATTTTGGACCCTCTTTGTTGGAATGGCCCGTAGAGCACAGGTTGGCCGTCACCTCTGGTCGACTATTGAAAACTACCCCACATATTGTCAGACACTTGTCGGTTTTGGCCGCGTGGTTCGGCCCAAGGGAGGTCCAACAGTCCATCAAGAGATGTAGTTGTAATTCTTACTCAAAAGCTGCATAACACGGTACGTGCGTTCTCCCAAGGTAGTGTTAGACAGAAGAAGAATGCAGTCAGAGCAGCTGGTCCTCAAGAGAACCTCACTAGCAGAGAGGGGATGCTCTAATGCAAACACACAAAAGAAACGTCCATTTGCACTTTTTGTTAGCACAAAGTCCAAAAAATGATCAATGTGAATGTTTACCCATGTGCAGAGTGTTGTTGACCAAGGTCAACTTTGAAGTGATACTGTAGCATCGGCCCAACCTTTTCAAAAACACGACAGGTCATATAATATTCAATATGTGAACCAAACACAATCTGTAATTACTGTACATTTTCTGGACTTGAAACACAAAGATGGAGTCGCTCTCATTGGCCGGGAAGACTTTCCCCCACACGTTTTCCACAAACATCTTTGTCAGGAGTTTGGAGCCTGGCATGTCAGTACTTTCTCCCGCAAACGTCCACACGCCCAAGAGCTGCAACACAAAAAGCAGAAACAATACTTGCACCCAATTGATTATATTCATTGACTCAACCGGGGAAGTATCTTACCGGGTCGCGACTTTGGATTTCCACCTGCTGGGTCAACGTGTCACAGTCAGAGGTCAGAGGGGCCGAGAGGCCTGCCGATAGAAACGTGAAAGCGAGGATTAAGAACAACATCACGGCTGGATCAGCGTGTTGATTTGCGTGAAAATATTGTGGCTGCTTGTTCTAGAATGCAACTGTTTATAGCAATTCGAGTGTTTATCAATGTATCAAAGTTCAGCCACTTGTTTACACACGTTTTGTAATGTGTTTTGAGATGGAGGGGAAAGTTTAGCCGAAAATGTTCACTTCTTAACTTTTCAGGAAATGGGATTGATAATTGTGTAGGAAACTGAGATTGTTGACGTCCACCTTTTGTTTTTCATCATTTTATTCGCTGGGGGCCGCGTTCCAATACGATCTCCAAGTTACCCTCGTTAAACATACCTGAGTGAAAAGTTCAGTTCATTTTCACCTTCTGCAGGAGCCTAACTTTTGACTCAGGTGCAGAATTTTTTTAGGATGACTTTTTTGTTCTTGTACAAGGTGAAAATATCATATTGGAACGTGGCCCCCGAGGACTGGAGTTCCACTGGTCTAAGCCAAGGGTAAGCAAAGTATAGCGCTAATAAATAATATATAATCCAGCCCACTCAGAGTCCTGTCAATAGGTCATTATATTGATTTTGCTGATGTCAATCAAAATTATGTTGAATAATTATGATTCAATTGTGATACCTATTACAATGACATTAAATGTAAAATGTATATATTAGATGCAAACATTTGACTATTGTGCCCATAACAGAGAGCACACAAGTATTAGGTTGTGTTTTATGTGTGGTATATAAATAAATATGTATTATTATTAACCTTAACAGCAAATCATAGCAACCAACTACTGACAACTACTACAGGCTTTTCTTTTGTGTCTTCTCACACAAAATAAGTTGCCTAAACCTGATCGAAGCATTACTCTCACAATCTCCCTTTCAAAGGTAAATAAAGTATTATTTTATGAGTGAACTTTATTAGTAAATCAGAGCAACACACTACTTGTTTGATTTGAGCGTGTACACTAGCAGATGCGTGCACAATGCTATCAAAGTATTTTCCAACAATCAGTTGATAAAGAAGTCAAAAAGTTGGTCGAGAAGCTTCGCAACCCGCTGTCCCATCTTGGCCTCTAACAACGAGTTGAAGGCAGCAAGTCCATCCGAGGTTGCAATGTTGTCTGGGCAGATTTCTGTGGACATAAGACATAATATAGTGTTTGAAATGACGGTGACTAAATGACTACGTGATCCGAGACTTCTCACCATAGCTCGGGTCCATCATGAGTGGGGAGGGCATCTGGAGACACTTTGCTTGCATCTTGAGCATCTCCACGTCGGCAAGTGAGACGCTCCGTTGCCTGCCTGGAGATCAAGCAAGCAGCCATCAACCAAACAAACACCGACTGAGAGCTTCGATCAACAAACCAACCATCAATTCAAACATAAATTGGGCAATCAACTTTCAACCACCAACCAAGTCACACTCAACCAAGAAACATCCAATTTCATCCAATCAACAACTGACAAAAACAAAACTCAGTCAAGTAAAAATCAACTAAGCAATAATGAAGCATCAACCAAGCATCAGTCAACCAAGTGTCTCGTTTCTCTCCCAACGTCAGTCATAGAAAAAAGCTTAGCTGAATGGACAAATTTCACTGCATGTCTTACTGAACAGCAGAAGACTCTTAAAGGAGTCTTGACTGGTTTTGACTTCTTCATAGACCACCAGGCAGTCTGCACAGTCTGTCTCCAGGTATACTTCCTTGAGGTAAAACGGATGCTCTGTCAAAAACAACACACGAGAAAAAAAATCCTTGTAGTGGATCATTAAACCAAAAAATATCTTATCTTAATTCGTGTCTGCTCACCAATCAATAATGTGCTGTTTTGCATGGTCACGTTGTAGATCATCCCGGAACATTCACCATAGCTAGAGAGAGAGAGAGAGTCCCAGTTAACAATAGGTTTGTAATTGCAATTGTGTCACAACTACTGCGTTTACATTCTCTGCGTCTGGAAGATGGTGAGCACGTTGCTGAGGGAGGTGGCGCGGATGTCCAACCAGATGCTGTTGAGCAGATGTCCCAGAGATCGACTTCCCGGGAGGTCGGAGCTCCCCCCGATGTACAGCCAGCGTCCCAACATCTGTGTCAAGCCCACAGCACTGATTCCTCCAAAAAATCATGCATGGAGGTTTACACTTACTTGTTCATTGCTGATGCTTATCGGCTTCAGCAAAGTGTCACAGCTTGTCAACGGAGCAGCGCGGCCCACGCAGAGAAGAGCGAGCAAAAGAACGACGACCTCGCAGCTCTTCATCTTCCCTTCTGACGGCTCTTTGAGAACCTTTTTACCCTTCCAGCTGCGGACGTTAGTGAAGCAAAGCGAACCAGGCAGAAGGGTTTTTGTGTTAGAGGGGAGAGAGGGGGGGTGAACTTTGACCCTTATGAGGAATGGAAGGAATCTCGATCTAATCGGCGTTTTACAGAGCAGCTTTGTTGAGGCGATTATTGGCATTTGGTCTAAAACCCTTAAAAGTACCTGCGAGGATAAGTTACGGAGTAGTTTGATATGTGCATGCGCTTTGCATCACTGCTCTAAACTCTTTTTGTAACACTTGGTGGTCACTTGTGATGATGAAGTGAAGACTGAGTAATTAATTAAGTCACTAATTCAACTTTTAAGACAAAGGGCCCCTTGTGGGATTCTTTCATCTGCTATTCTTTGTTCGACCACAGCAGGGTTCGGGACAATTCTTTAAAAAAAAAAAAAAAAAAAGATCAGCGCAACATGAATACATGTCCAATGGGTACTGCAGTGAGATTCGATTATTTGCGATAACAATTTTTATTGACAACAAATTTGTTTTTGTTAATAGATGGTGTTCACCGGGTCTCACAGACATTAAAAAAAAATGTGACTGTCCGCTGCCCGGTTTTCCCACAAAACAGTGAAGCACCACATTATGGTACTTATTCAACAATAACTAGACATTTATAAAAATGTCATTAAGTGTTGAATTATGCAACAAAATATTGTCATGACATGGATTATGAATGAAATATTAAAAATGTCTAATTCCAACAATTCAGGTTATCACTACTACTTAAAGCTGGGCTTACATTTTCTGTCTGTTAACATTAATTGTAAACAGAGTAAAGTGTTTTTTCCCTCCCACTTACATTCGTTTCATTAACGCTCAGGTAAGTTCTGCTGTCTCGTTGTTTTACTGGCATTGATTTTTACTGCCTGCACAGAGTTACAAGAACAAAATAGCCATTTTGCAACCTACTAATTTACAAAATTATACTCGTATACAAAAAACTGAGATTCTAACCTCCAAGTGAGAACCATAGGCACCACTAAATGCAAATTAAGGATATTTAATCCATTGAGCCAAGTTATCAAAAACGTGTTCTTTAATTGAAGTTGACAAACTCTGGAACTAATGACTCTTAATACACAATATGAATCATCATGACAAACAAAAGAGAAAAGAAACAAGGACCTTGTTGGGAGGACAAAAGGAGTGAGGAGGCTGAGGCAATGAGGTCATCCAGTGGTGGAGAGATGCAAAATGGCTGCGCCTTCACGACTTCCTCTGCTGCGACCGCAACGGCGACATTGCAGGATGGGAAAACAGCAGATAAAAGTGGTGAATGGAAATTGATGTTGAGAAGTGACAGGATACATGTCACCGTGGCCTCCATTTTACACTCTTGTCTTTAGTGGGTCGGACAGAAAGACAGAGGGGGTGATGGGGGGGCAGCGGCGCTCACTCCATGGCTTCCTGGTTCTCTTGGTCTGCACCCATGTCCTCACTGGCCTCTTTTCCCTCCTTGCTTCGCTTGCTCTTCTTGTGTTTGTGCCTCCGGTGGCTGTCGGCCTCTTCACTGTCGTGCCTCCTCCTGCTGCTGCTGCTAATGGAGAGAGGGAGACAAGGTGGAAACTCAAGTAAGTGCAAAGTTAGCAGCACAGTCGAAGGGTACAAAAGGTGACTGGGAGAGGAAAATAGAGAGGGGGAAATCAATAGAGAGGAATGGAGAAAGGACGGGGCAAAAAGGTGGCGCCGTGACGCCGAGGCTGGAAAACGAGACGATGGCGTACCTGCGAGATGACTTGTGGCGTCCCTCGTCTTTCTCCCGATGCCGCCTGTCTCGGTGTCGGTCCTCCTTCTCGCGGCTCGCCCGCTCACGATGGCGGTCTCCGTAACCGCGTTCCTGGTACTCGCGGTAACGATATCGCTCTTCATCGCTGCGGCAAGTGAAAGGCGTGTAAGCAGGTGGGCAAATATAAAATTGTGTTGACCCCAACAAAAAGCCACTGGCAACAGTTATGAGAAAACCATTTTCATCTCACCTTGTGTAGCCAATCACCGCGGGGCTGTGATCACGTTCTCGCTCTCTCTCTCGCTCATGCGTCCTCTCTCGGGGTCGCTCTCGCTCCTTCTCTCGCTTGTCATCCCGACGGGAGTAGTAGTCCCACGGTTTGGCGTTTTCCATCAACGGGGGCCAGGACGTCGGCACGCCTCCAGACAGGGGGGGAGGGTAGGCTCCTGAAGACAAGGCGGCAGCGTAAGGGTTTCAATGTTTAGCGCCCAGCAGCCAATGGATGCTGCAGAAAACGAGGATTCAAGTTGGCCACCTTGAGGGAATGGATACGGGGGGATAGAGCGTCCGTCGTAACCTCCAGCATGGCTGCAGAGAAAATGCAAGAGCTGTAACACTATGGTCGTGTGTGTGGTTTGTATATAAAACATATTTTACAGCAAAAATACCAGCATATGTTACCTGTCCATAGTAGGAATGATTGAAGGTGGGGGGCCACTGGGTGGAGGAGGAAACCCAGGAGGAGGAACAGTGATGGGCAACCCTGAGAGGAACAAAAACAGAAAGAACCAATTAGCCTTCACATGCCGCACAAAAATCCTTTGCATAAAATTAACTGGCAAAGCAATACAATTTTAAACTCACGGGGAGGCGGGATAAGTGGCGGTGCTGAGCTGACGGGTGGTGGGGGGAGGAAAGGGGGCGGGGGGATGTTTGGAGGCAGCGGGCCAGGGGGGAAGAAGGTGGGGATCTTCGTGGCGGAAGCATCGGCCTCCGATGTAGAGTGTTCGGAGATCACCTGTGCAACAAAAAATGATTTGTTTTAAGTTAAGAATGCTGACTTTGCTGTTTGTGTGGCAGGGAGTGAGTGACTTGAGAACCTGGATGTTATTGCCGTCGAGGTTGTGCCTGCGTCGCCCTTCGACCCTACTGATGGTGGCTGTCCCTCCACCAATCACATCTATGGTACCGCTTGTCTTCCTGGGAAACGATCCAAAAACACACAATTGCTCATCAAGCTCACAGCTTGTTAAATATGCTGCATATAATTTTTCTTAACATAACCGCCCCGTCCAAACTGGTGTGCAAACATCATGATACCATTTTCAAAGCCTCTACCCATTTTCTATAGTCAGTCCTCATTAAAGTTGCAATTGGGCTCGAGTCTTTCTCACCAGCTGACTTTGGGCAGGAGGTGGTCTATGCCCCGCACTCGTTGCGAGTCAATTATAGGGAACGAAGAGAGGAAAAATAACATTCATTCTCACACTCATACCTTAGGGCAATCTTCCCTTAGCCTTTATATGTACGTTTTTGAAAAGAGGGAGGATGGCACCCCCGTATTCATTTGCGTCTCAAAGCTTCCAAATGAGCCTTCGGTTTACCAACTACCGGACCAACATACAGAGAAGAAGCATTTCGTTTGTTGCTGGTCATTGAAAACACACCAGCTCCCCCTTTTCTTTTCACTATTCGCCGACTGGGACAATGTCGCGCCCACTTACGTATAAAAGGACATATCCGGGACAGGCGGACCAGTCCATTGAGGGGGGGAGATCCTACCAAGGGTAAAAGAAATGAGAGTAACAGACACCAACACACACAGAAAGGAAGATGTCTTTGTCTCGAGACGCCTTTTTTTTTTTATCGCAAACACATCGTTTTCAGGTTTATACATCTGATGTTCACGGTTCCAACAAGAAAACAAAGCTGGGTTTCCTTCCACCCGTCTGTTGTCATGGTGACTGAAATGTCTTGAGAATTAAAGGCATTCAAGTTACCTAGGGACCTGACTGGTGGTGGACTTGTACAGGCTGGTCGGAGAAGGGAAGTCAGATTTGGAAGTGTGAAGAGCAAGGCTGGATATTTCCTTGTCGTTGCCTGTCCTGCCTTGTTGGACCTGGGAAGGAATTTTGAAGAAAACAAAAGACACAAGAGGATAACTTTGTTCGCATTGTAATGATTCCCTTAATCAAAAAGATAAATAGGAGGACTTTGGAATTGAAAGAACCTAAGACGACATTAAGTGCTCACAGTAATTTTACTGGTCACCGAGCCAACAGTTGAAACTTCCAGGCCCATGCGCAATCGCTTTTGTTTCTCACAGTAAGCCTTCCATGTGTCTTCATTAAAGCCGTAGTTGAAGTAGTCGGACAAGTCCGCCCCTGTAAATCAACAAGAGAACTTCATTCTTCCATTTGTTGCCAAGAATTGTTTTCACAACTACTTTGACTGCAAGGCAGAAATACTAACAGTGTGTCACAAATGTTCTGCTTCGAATGAAATGTCAAGACTTTGCCACTACTATTAATGTGACTGATACATGTAGATAGCTGTTAACGAAAAACAGCACAAAAGCCAGAAAATTCCATCCTGATTACGATGATGGACAAGTATGCACAAACATACCCGGTTTCCTCCAGGGCTTCTCCTCGAACGACTCCATATCCACTTCAAGCACTGGGACACCATTAACGTTTCCAGGAGCATCGAGATCAACTCCTTTCACTTTTGAGGAAACTAGGGGGGAAAAAAAGGGTTGAACATGGCCCTAAAGATGTGGCAAAGATAGAGGACTACCTTGTCCATAAGATCTGGAGCCAGGTGTTTTGATATTGAGATTGACAGGTGGAGCACCATATGGTCTGTAGGAGAAAAAACAAACAAAAAACAAAGAATAACATGCATCAAAAGTATCTCAATAGTCTTCTATGAATGGAAACGTTATTTCAGAAGCATACACGTATTGTGGAGCCCCAGTTTTAATGTCTCCAATGGTGACACGGACATCATCGTCGTCGTCGTCACTGTCGCTGTCACTCTCCACATCCTCACCCACAGCGTCCTCGGTGGCCTGTGACTGTGAAAAAATTCATTGAAGGAACAGAACCGTATTTGATTCATTACATTTGCTGTTGCCTATCAAGAGGGCTACCTCAGACACCACGCCGTTTCCTGTGGCATGTTCGGTAGGTTCCTCAGTAGGGGCAGTAGGAGCCTCAGCAGGAGAACTGTAGATCAAATGAAAGTTTTAAATCCTGTTCAACCATGACTTCACAGGGTCACCTCTAGCAAAGTTAAACTTGACTGACACTGCTGTTTAACTGTGCACACGTGCATTTCTGTTATATGTAATTTAATATTTTGAAGCGTTCCTGTATTTGGATTTTAGTGCACGTATGATGTGTTTGTCTGAGCCAATGGGGCGCACATCTCGAGTGCAAACGATCAGCACGAGTTTTTCAAGTGCCAGATTGAAGAAAGAAGCCAGAGGGGCCATAATTTGCATCACGCTAGTGAGGCCATACAGTCGCCAGACTTGGGTGCCAACCAGCGGCAGGTTGTCTTCCCCTATTGGAAGTGCACGTCAGGTGTCCATTACCTGTCATCAGCTGGTTGTTTAGCTTCTTCTTCGTCCTCTTCTTTGGTCTCGGTTTCATCTAAAAACATTAAACATTACTGTGAATGTGAAAGCAAAATACACAACTGAGGATTTGATCAAATTGTTGTGGGTAGAACCCTATATTGAAAGCCCCACAGTGTCACGCGGCTAAGCTACAGATGCGCAGTCTGGCTAGCCAAGCTAAGCTAAGTCCCGGTTTCCAGAGTTTGCTAAAACCTCTGTGATGATAACTTTGCTATTTGGTATTTCTAACTCGGTTGTCACTCAAATTGATGCCCCGATCTGATTTGAGCCCTCATGTAAGATGGCAAAGAAGCTTTTTACCTCCATACAGCCATTCTTCCTCCTCGTCTCCAGCGCCAGCCTCCGCCGTGGCCGTTTTGTCCGCTTCTTCGGCGACAGACATGTTTGCAAACTTTTAAAGCAGCTTTACTGACGCGAGGCTGAGCAACTTTTCTCCGTGGAGGTGCACGCATATGATTATTCCCTTTAGAAGGGACGCAAATATGTGAGAAAATATTAAGAGCTCATAGACCCATCTCCAACATTAGCTAGCTAGCGTCAAAACCGGAAGCGAATGAAGGCGCTCTCTCTGTAATGGTCAACGACTTGGTAGCTTAGTGTAGGTCGGATAACACAGTGCCCCTAGCGGCCAGAATTAGGTCAAATTCAACTGGATTTGAAGTGTTCGATAGTGTCTTCGTGCCTTGGCTTTATATATTTCAATTTTCAGGGTCGTAACTCAGAATACCAGTATCACAAATAATCTTTCCTCACTGAACTGAATGGTAAATAAGTTTGATTAGATACGTAACTAAGGTGATTTAAAGTAAAATTAATTTCAATATTTTTTTTCATGTGGCACAATCTCCTCGTTCACCTGACTTTTTCTTTTTCTGAAGGACAAGGTTTACTCACTGAAAAGTCAGATATGTGACACTTTTGTTCAGTCGTCAGTCTTTTAGTGAGTTTACGGAGCAACCTTTAGCCCTGTCAACAATAAAGTGGTGTCACGTGTCTACTGTTGTGGTTGTGTTGCGCATCAGAAGTCGCCCTAGTAATGTAACACGCATTGTAAATGCATTTATGGCTTGTGACCAGTTAAGAGGGTCCACTTTAGCATGTCACTAATTGCCATTGGAAATCTGTGGATTCTCGTTTTTTCCCCACCACTTTAGCGATTAGAACCTCTTTACTGTGGTGATAATTCTGCATACAGATATCATTCCAAGATCTTTTAATGTGGTGCATTTGGGATGGCAAACAAATGTGTTTATAGTGTGCCACATGTGATATATTTGAAAAGTGCTACTCTGTGTGTATCTACATGTTTGTTCACTGAGCAGTGCACACGCACAATGAAGGGAGGGCGGGGCAAGGAAAGTGATCATTGCTCAATATTTCATAGTCTTTGTCTCTCCTCTCTCATCCATCACCCTCTCCCATTTCCCCTCCCTTTTTTATTCTCGTTCTTATTTTTATGTTCATTTACGAACCAAAACCAGATGCAAGGTTTTTGAAACAAATGGGCTCATTTAGAAGGGAGGAATACACACAAAATAAGATTATGATTTTGACACGCCCCAATCAAATGAATCTCAACGAAACATAATACTGAAGTGGAAAAAGCAACTGCACAATCTAATAAGAACAGTATCAAATTCAATAGTTCTGCTTTTTACAATAATAGCACTCAAAAATGAAAAAATTACTTTTTATAACATTCTTGTTTTATTTCACATAATTCCATTTAGAAAAACATTAACACAAGTCAGTCAATCAAAAAAAGAATTGTGAGGGAAAATCTAAACTTTGTGATGGAAATGAACTTTAAATTACATCTAAAATTGCCGTGTCTATTTGGGTGCGGTCCAAATAAATGTAATGTAATGTTGCTATGGATACTCGCAATGACTCGCAATCACTGGTTTTGAAATCCATGTGAAGAGGGAGGGGCATAGTTGATATAACAACACTTGATCTTTTCTACAACCACATTATAAATACAAAAACCCCAGTATGTAAAAATATTGTTTTGTAATGAAGTTTTAATCGACTGGTTTGTCTCAGTGATTAGATTTAATAATATTATGGTCATCATCAGACAAACTATCACATCGGCATTTTTATCTTAGTGAATTTTTTTTTATTTTTGTTTAATGCAATTCTTTAGAGCTGGTTTTGTGTAACAAAAAAATAGCAACAATTAAATTTACTTATTCGACAATAATAGCTCAGAGAAACAAACCTCTGGTTTAAAACACACCAAATGACATTATCATTATACAACAAGACCACTTTTTTTTCTTCTTTTGAATTCCATCCTTTCTCCACACTTATGCATACTCCTTCCCCATCTTTGCATTTCTTTCTCCCTCCTCACACACTAAGCACCATCTTCTCAGTCTCCGCCTGCCCGCACCCTTCTCGCTCGCTTTACGCTGGATTAGGGCGGTTTTCAGCCAAGTCGATGCTAATCGTATTTATCCTGACCGAGGATGATCACAGGGCTATCGGTATAATTATACACGGTGATAATAGCGCACTCTGATACGCGCGGCATGTCGTCAATCCACATCATCTCCCTGGATTACACATTTATGTGGTCTGAACGCGGCAGTTTTTCTTTTGTTCTGGACTATAAAGATCCATCTGTTGAGCTCATTAGTGCCCACTTGTTTCCTCCAGGAAATGTGGCTAGATAAACAAACATGCTCATAATGTACAGTTAAGATATTCAATATGAAATCTCTAATAAGCCATGAGCAGACAGACAGAGAGAGAGAGAGAGAGAGAGAGCGCGAAAGAGACAGACAGGCAGACAGACAGATTTTCAACAAGAATATATGACCTCATGCGACTTCGACTTATAATTCGACTGGCGAGTGCAAACCAACAGTGTGGTTTTTGGGGGTATTTTTAACCGGTGCTCCTCTTTGTCTAGTCTATTAAGTGGGTCATAACAGGGGCATAAAACACCACAATACAACTATAAAGTGACTCTTAGCAACCGCAGGGTCTGAAACGAAAATGAATATAGCAGCATCCTACTGCATCCAAGCGGGGGAAGATGGAGTGATCAAGTTCAAATGGGAGGGAGAGCATTGGATTGCATCGTAATAAAAGCTTGGCCAGTCAGTGAAACACAAAACCATGAGGTATGATTTTTCTTTTTTTTCTTTTTTTAATGCATGTGTTTTTCTGGGAGACTCCACGTGGCTGCCTGAGGGTGTGAAATCCATTTGTAGGTGATTGGATTAGCGTGTGTGTGTGTCTCATATAGGGAGAAGAAATGAAAGACAGAGGAGAGAGGAAGGTGAAAGAAAGCGAGAGAGAGAGCGAAAGCGAGAGAGCGAGAGAGAGCGAGAGAGAGAGAGAAGGGCATCTGGAGAGGAATGTTTGCATGATGTAATCTAATCGAAGTGGCTATTTTTCTACTATAAAACCTTTGCTGTCCTCCACGAGGCTGACGTCCTCATCTGTCTAAAAGCACTGAGTGACTCACACGCACAGAAACGCACACACACACACACACACACACACACACACACTAAGTCAGAGTGAGTCAGCCCAGGTCTGCTATAGACGTTCACCTCACTTATGAATAATGAAATAGGCGCAAGCAAATAAACCGCTCGAGTGACATGTGAACTCGCTGGAAATGGACGTGCGTGGACGGTCCTGATGTAGAACAACATGCAGTGTCATTCTCACAGAGACATATGCTCAGCTCAGGTGTGTCGTACTTTGACACCTTCCCTTTGTTTGGGAGAACAGTGGGTGCCTGCCAGCTGGACAACAAGGGTTTAACAACAAAACATTATTGTACAATCGCTTATTTCAATAAAATCTCCTAGATAAAATATTTGTCTTATTTTGTCAGGGCCCTTGAGTCAAAATACAAATCCTTCCCTGAACATGTTTGTGTGTCAAGGGTCACAAATATTAACTGAACAGCATTAGCATTGATGCTGGATTAGCATTTATGCTAATCCTAACACATGACAACAAGAGTGTCAGATGGGTTATCTAGGGTCACCATGGCAATAACAAATACAGAATGATGGATGCATACAGTACATGAAAAAAAACGACATCTACAAATTGACCTCGTTGACCCCTTGTGTAAGATTATACAACCATAATCTGATTATCGCCCAGCCCACATCAAACTGCCAATTTGGCAAAAGTAGTGTGGGGGGAAAAAAGTGCATTATCACAGCAATGGAACGGATACATAAAGAGAATTTAGTCGAGCCACTTCATTAAACTGGGTTGAGTCGTTTCACACAAAATAAGATACGCCCTTTTAAGAAGACTTTGTGGCTACAAACATGAAATATGTCAACTTATTGACCACAAAAGCAATGATGTGCTGTTGTTTTTGTGCTTTTTAGAATTCTGTCATGAGCTTAAAAAGGCACAAACAGCCACGGGGCGATGCATAGAGGAATTCATCATGTGTGTGAGAAAAAAAAAAACTCAGTCCCGCTGTACGCTCACATGTTTCTCAGGAGCAATCGCAGCATAAAGTGCCTGTTTCATGCCGTCGCCGGAAGATACGCTCGGCGTATCGATAAAACCTCATTTGGCCCGAGAGACCGATGCTTGCTTTATGATTAAGATGCAACAAGAAGCTCCGTATGCCTTTGGCCACTCATGTCCACTAGTTTTTACCGTCTCGCAGAAAGCACATTTACGCTATCAATCTCCATGTTTGTTATTTTTCCAATACAAAGGCAAACTAAATTCAGGCATGCAAACAAACAGTCGAATGAGCACAACTGCTATTAAATCGGCAGGGGAATTCAACAACTACGTCATTGGAAAACAAGTTTACTCTACTGTGCTCCAAAAAAATCCCAAAATAAAACTTTATTTCGATGGAACATTTTATGGGTTGTTGTTTATCGTATTTCTTCTCTAAGCATAAAAAGTGAGTATTCTTATCTTCATGAGGGTAGGTTGTTAATCTTGCATTGTAATCACCAGATGCAAGTTTTACCCTCAAGGAAACAAATACTGTCACAGAGAAAACAAATTTCCAATTCAAACTGACGTTTGCAAACACTCGTCAGTCAACAAACATCCAAATACTAAATAAGGTCATTTGACGAACCTGTTTGTTTGGCCTACCAAACTACTAGCAATATCTTTTGGTCTGATGTGGTCACAACGACTATAAGATATAAACACCAAAACCAAACATGACTCCTTTTGTCAAGGCAGAAAATGCCTCCACGGCCAACAGAATGCACTCTCAGCATCACAGCAGGCAGCACTCAAGTGTGAGAAGTGGCAGTCACATTTAGCACATTCAACACACCACAACAAATGAGCACAACACAACACAATTGGGCCAGTTCTTGCTTATTCTTTCTATAATAATGCATACAGGCTGGAAATTGTCAACTACATTTCCAGTAATGCGCCTCTCATCACTTTTGGCGCGTCTCCAGCCAATGCGGGACAGGGAGGAGGTGCCCAAGTGAGGGAGGAGAGTCGGCAGGGAGGAGAGGCTCAGTCCTGTGCACTGTCTTTCATAGCCACTGTATCCATAGCGGAGAGCTCCTCCTAATGCACGCATCATATTCGAGTTGATCTGTTCTCGTCACGTTGAATCCAGTTTGGAGCTTTATTTTGATCGTACAGAATGTCATGAGACGCACGGAGTAGAAAATCAAGATGGAAAACTTCAACATGACATGTCTGTGGATTGTTTTTGCATCGTATTTGATTTTTCTACCACTCACAGGTAGGAAAAAGCACACTTGCTGCTAAAAAGCCTTTACTTACCCTTTAAGAGTATACCAATTCCACGCTGTGAAAACAAGTTGCACTTTTTGCGCTTGGAAGTAGTGACGGGAAAATGAAGCTTCAAGATGCTTCATGAACCAGTTGTTTTATTTATTGAGCCCTTTTGATGGCACTCTGATCAACATAGGCCAGAAAGCACACTCATGTGCCATTTCTTAAACCTCCTTCTTTAAACCAAGTGGAGTAAAAAAAAAATACAATAACTGGTGCATGAAGGAAATTTGAAGCTTTGTCTTTTAAGTTCTTGTTTGGGGGTTGAATGTTTGGGGATTACTGGGACCTGATGGACATATAAAACCAAATCAACATAAAACGTATAAAAAATTATATCTAAATAAATACATTTGGATTAAACGTGGAGACCAAATGTCCATTTTCCTCTATATACCTGAAACGTGTCATTAAGATAAACTCAGTTTATTGAGAAATAAACAAAACCACAACACATATTTATATTTGTGTGCAAAGGGAAAAATAGCCCTGCTCCTTCATCTGGATGTTTACCAAAATGACTCTAAATTTAAAATGTTCTTCTTGGTCCCATGCCACATCCCTCCACCAAGTTTCGTGGAACTCAACAAAGTAGTTTTGACGGACTACGCAACCTAACAAGATTTAATGCGGCATTCGTTCTTTCCACGCTTTTATGGGACACTTGAAAGATTTAAAATGTGGTCCCCATTTACGGAAAATACAGGAGTCGAATATCAACCGTAACAATTTATTAAACAAAACAGCAAAGTGTCTACTATTGTATTTGTGTGCACATTATTAGAATTTCTTTTGATTAGGAGAAGGAACATTGTAAAGATAGTTGGTTTGCCCCTTCCACTTTCGATCATGTAAATGTTTGCGATCGTCTGAATCGAGTTTAACGATGCAGTTGAACTCAAGTGAGCTCAGGTTTACAGATCCTATCAGTGATTATTTGCATAACCACCATGGAGGAATAGAAGGAGGAGAAGGGACGTGTCGGGGGGTGTCGGGAGGGGTTGCGTCTTCTCCCGCCAGCCAACAGGTGTGTGTGTTGTCTGTTACAAAGCAATCAATTATTCATCGAAACTGAAATGATACTTTGCACTGAGCACAGCAAACAAAGCTCTCAACACACAAAAAGTCTTTTAACGCAAAGCCACAGTGGCATCTTGCCATAAATCTTCACAAGTCTTGCCGAAAAGGCACAACATTTGCTTTGCACCAGAAAGAAAAGTGGATGTTGACGTTTCACAGAGGTGCCGGTTTGCGTCCTCTGGAGCTTGCTTCGGTTTGGCCTCAAGGCACAACAGTCAGATGAATATTCTCTTCTTGAAAAAGTGCCCAGCATGCAAGAGAGAGACAAAGAGAAAACTTCTGGCTGACGGTTAACTAAGATGGAAATGTTAGATATGTATATTTATCCTGAGTGAACGATTTTAGAGGCCTGAGGTCATGATTACTCAGCTCATATCTATTGATTATTCCACTGAGTTAGATGGCAATATATCTTTGGTGGCTGTGTGCCAATCAAAACATGCATTTTAATCATCACATTAAGACCCATATTTATTCTCTGCCAGCGCTTTGTTAATTTTAGCAACATCTCAGCATTAAGTTAGACTACCAACCAGGAGAACGAAACACTTTCTTCCACTGATGTGATTTCTTTTACTTCCAATTCATATAGACATTATGGAATTGCTCCGTTTATTTTGTTTTGTTCCCGATCATGTGACATGGCTTCATGTTGCTGGGCAAACTAAAAGCTCCACATACTACTCGCAGGAGAAAAACATAGCGGAGAAATGACAAGGAGTATAAATCTGATAAAGTAAATGTTTTTCCAGCTAATTGCCCTCATGCAAAATCCCCACGGCTTTATAAATTTGTCTTTCTTCCTGTTCTGTATTAAGTTTGTCATTAATTTATTGCAGCATTTCTCCTTAAGGTGCAACTTTGAACAACTATGACTCCATTTCCTAAAACACTTACTGCATCTGGTTTACGGTCCTGGCAGGGATCGGAGCCTATCTCAGCTGATTTGAATGGGAATCGATCTCTCACTGTTTGGCTGTATGAAAGACAGTTACAGGAACCACTCCATACCCCAATGAGAAAATAGTGTGTCCCAAAAATTGTCAACTTGTTCATCCTTTGTCTTTTTCTCCAGGGTGGTGCAAGCCCGTCATCTCCCCCAGTGGGCCTCATATAGTTATTCCCAAGCGTGGCAAGCTGGAGCTCTATTGCCATGACAATGCCACCACACCTGGTGCTACATCCAGGTTGAGGTGGCAGAGGGAAAACGCTCGCAGACTTGAGGGGGAGGCGGAGGAGGCCGGCGCTGCTATTGTCAAGGTGCCCGCAGTGCAAAACTACCACATGGGCCGCTACGTGTGCATCAATAACAGTACACGGGAGCGTGCGTCCATCTACGTATATGTGAAAGGTGGGGTTGCGTGCACCCGTTATTCTCTCGTCCCTGTGCCCGCAGATCATAAAAGTTGATTTAACTTGCATGGATGTGAACTCTCCATGTTCCACAGACCCTGTCAGTGCCTTCCAGCGCACCATGGTCAACGTCATCCTGGTGCGTGCGGGCGAGAACTGCACCATTCCCTGCCTGGTGACCAACCCGGACGTCACGCTGCTGGCTTTGCAGACGTGTGACGGGCGACCTTTGCCCTCCGCCATGAGTTATTGGACCCACCACGAGCAAGGGGTTATCATCGGCAATGTGAGCAGGGCTTTTGAAGGATGCTACGTGTGCGTGGGAGAGCTCGGAGCAAAGAAAGTGACATCGAGCCAATACACCGTGGACGTGCGGCTGGGTAAACATTGCGCAAGTTTCTACTTTTGTCCGACGGCTTCCCACTTGCCCTCGGAACGTGTCAACATAGCTGCGCTAGATTTGTCATTTGGGTGCTAATGAATTGAGACTGCAGCATAGTAGCCTTCTGGTTCCAGCTTCCACCCACATTCCATCTAGGTATGTGTTCTGCAATTGTCTGGTGACCAGTTCAGGAAGGATCTCACCAAAATTCAGATGGGCCAGGCTCCAATTCTCCAATAACCATGCTAATTGCTAAGCTAACAAAGTTTAGACAGTAAAATAGAATAAAATTGGAAACTTGCTCCTCAAATTAAGTAATTCATTCGCAAAATTGATCTGCAGAGGACATTATTTTGAGCCTTGCCAAATTCTCCAAAGCTATTTAACCTTGTTACAAGTGCAATTTAAAACCATTTTTGACAGACTATAATGGATGGACACCAAATTCAAATCCAAAAAAATCATCCCAGCACAAAATGTCGCTGTCAAACGAAGAGCTGACCTTCATGTTTGTATTTATCCCTGCACAGCATAACAATGTCCAAACAAAGACACGGCTGGGTAGAGTTACTGGTCTCCTTTTTGAGTGATGGCGAAAGGGCGTAAAACGTGGTTGTGGTGAAGGACACGGGGATTAACAGCACGCCATGCCGAACAAAGCTTTCTAACAGTGCATGAAGGTGGCATTTGGGCTAAATAGAGTTATGTCAACCCTTATCAAACACAACCGCTAGTGACGTCAGTGACAATTATTGAAAGCGATAAATCATGCACTTTATGTGTGCCTAAGGCTAAACATATGCAAATATAAATGTGTGCATGTGTGTTCAGGTTTAGGAATCACGAAGCTCTTTTAGTTGATTACAAAAATCCCTTCATTGCTATTCAGATGAGTTATTATGTTTAGAAATTCAGCCAATCTATTAATTGCACACACCTAAATAGAAAGGACCAAGGATTCCTACGGACTTTTTTCAAAAAAAAATGCATTTCTGATGTCCTTTTGAACTTCTTTGTGCAGTTCCAGAGGTGCTTCCGGTTATCACACTGTCCCAGAGAGACAAGGTTATCTTGCGCAACGGGGAGAAGTTTGAGCTTACTTGTAGCTCTTCCAATGTCAACCCAGACTTTAGTGTCAAATGGGACTATCCATCAACGGCGGTGAGTTGTTATTTTATTTTAATCAACCATGTTACTCGAAAGACACACGTGACTTAATCGAAAGACTTAGTTTGAAAGAGGTCAAACAAACAATGTGTCATTTCATTCAGAGGGTCCTTTTTTCTCAAACTTGGTTAAAGGGGTTTCAAATTGACTTATTTTCTATGGTGTGATAAAAACAAACGGACTCAAGGCATTATTCAGCGTCAAATAGTGATTCAATTGTGACGATCAAAGGTCACATCCATCACATTCTCATGTAATGTGAAAAGTCAGGAATGCCCATAGGGAATTTCATTAGATCAGGCAAATTCAATGGATACCGGCGATTACCCAAAGGTCAATTTCAATCAATTAAAAAAAAAGTTTTTTCTTGATATTTGGTCATCTAATTTGAGAGAGTTGAAACCTTAACTAGGGTTGAATTCATGTGTGGTTCGTTCTCAGGCTTCTATGTTACTGTAAATGTGAGTAGAAGACAAAACACCACTTAACCTTGCCGTTGTTCGCTGCCTGCAGCATCCAGATGAAGTTCACACCTCGCACATCCTTTTCGGGTCTCGAGATTATCAACGGGCCTCCCGGCTCTTGATAGGATCAGTAAAACGAACAGACTCGGGGATGTACCGCTGCTCGGCCCACAATGAGAGAGGCGGGAGCTCCAGAGCGTTGCACCTGAATGTCTGCGGTAAGCATAAAAGAACAAATAAAGCAATGTCTACTTAGATGGCATGACATCATTCTATCTAGTTATGGAATCTCCAATAAAACGATGATTGATACAATACACCAGAGCGTACGTATGGAAGCTTTAAATTCTGAAGCAATTTGCCCTCTTTAAGAACCCTATAGAAAGGTTAATGTCACAGTGCTCGAGGAGCTGTTAAATGTAAAAGTATGATGTCATCAACTTGATCTTTCCTGAATTGTGCACCATAACCGTCACGTCATCTCCATGGGTTCCATAGATGTGGACTTCAGACTTCTAATCTATAAAAAAAATTAAAAACGAAATGTAATACCTTAAAGCTTCTTCTTCATTTGCATGCTATGCAAATCCGGAGCCTTAAAGGAACATCCAAGTCTGTGGACATGTTGCGACATGTCTTGTTGAAAAAGACCGTGGCAAGGTGGTGCCATGTTTTAGAAGCAAATAAAATGACAGAACAAACACTAAAAAAACGGTCTGCTAATATACACTAACATTCAACTGGATTTTTTTAGCCCGATGTCAAAAGGCACATTTAAAATGCAATCAAAAATGTTAACATGTCTTATTTAATCCAACATGAAACATATGATGATAGTTTATTTTACAATCACCAGAAATTACAATTGAGAGTGATTGCTGAGTCGTGCCAACAAAGAAATGCTAACAAACCAAATGTCCAGGCCTTGTTGCTAAATGAACAACTCTGTGTATATGTTGTACAGATAAAGGCTTCATTACCATGTTAAGTCACCCAAGTCCCGTCCAGGCCAGTGTGCGTGAGGGGGAAAGCCTAATTCTAAGAGTGGAGTTAGAATCCTATCCATCACCCAGCGTTCTGTCTTGGTCTTACAATGACAAACGTCTGCTCAATACCACAGAGCATGTCATCACTATCCACCAACGCAAATACAGGTATCATTGTAGCATGTCGTCAGATTCTGGAATAAGAGTATTCACCCGGATAATAAATCTCATGTGACTTTGCATTTAGGTACATTAGTGAGCTGAAACTTGTGAGGGTTCTTGGCTCCGAGGGCGGCGTCTATAAATTCTCAGCCAGTCACGAAGACGCGTCCGTCGACCATTTATTTCACGTATACGTCAATAGTAAGTCAATTCCTCTACATTAACACAGTTCCTAAGGCTTTGAGTATCTGATGATGATGTTTATATGTAAGGCAAGCCGGTCATCATCGCCCAGGAAGGGCCGGTCGATGGTCAGGTGCGGTGCGTCGCTGCCGGTCACCCAGTTCCAAAAATCAGCTGGTACATCTGTGACATTCCCAACACGAGGTATTACATCAACCTACTCATCGTTATCGTATGCATATTTTAACTTCTACTACAATTTTTGACTAATGACCTGTCCCAGTTGTGCATTTAAAACAAAAATGCTACAAGGACAAAAAAAAAAGGAGTTTGGTAGCAACAATCTGAAATTAAAATGACTATAAATCTCACAGTGACCTATCAATAATACAAAGGATTATGATTCGCCGAGGGGTGCAATATTACAGGAATGACCTTCCACATGACCTCTCCTCAGGTGTTCCCACCTACCCAATGCCACCCAATGGGAGACGACGGATGTCGCAATCGTGACAGAGTCCACCTATAGTAGGAGTGAAGTGGAGAGCCGATTGAACATCAGCAAGGAGCATGGCAACTATCATACACTGGAGTGCGTGGCCTCGACAGAGCAGGAGGAAGCGTACATGCTCTTCTCCATCAGCGGTACCACATCGTTAAGATCTCTAACACACAAACACATTTGTAGATGTGATTAGATAGATTTGTAGATCTCGTAAACACCTCCACAGATCTACACAAACAACCTCCCCCTGTGTGTGTGTGGTTACTGACTGCAGATTGAATGAGATTATTATATGATGACAATGCAGGCTGGGATTAGATGGTGTCGGTACGATAATCCAGGACACACAAACAAACGCTACTGCTGCAGGTGCCTGTCTTAATCCTGAGGATCATCTGAGGCCCTGTGTTGTGTGTAAAGATGTATCTAACTCCCGATTGCGGATTTGTTCCCGAACAGAGCGACTCGTCCCGCATGAACTGTTCACCCCACTTCTAACCGGCACGGTGGTCACTGGTGCTTTCCTCGGCTTCTTTGTTGTGGTGCTGCTCTATATGTACAGGCAGGTAAGAGAGCAAACACACCCCAAAATGCCACGTCATGACTTTAAATTGGAATCCTTTTGATCAGTCACGTTGTGTCATAAAATAGCCTTTAAATTTACTTGCAAAGGAACTGCACTCTTCTCCCTGATGAATCATGTGTGATTCAAGTCAGCATCTGTGAGCAACATCCCGCTGATAGCCTTTTTTCCATCTTTTTTTGAACAATCTGAATGTGTTTTAATGACTCAGTCAGCCATTAGGCGGATTCAATCGACACGCGTCTGGAAGAGGATGACATCTTGCTCTTATTACAGTGCAGTGACTCAGGCTCCAAAGGCTTGCATCAGCATGTAAAGTGCATGGAGAGCAAATTATTGTACACAGTGCAGATGATGTAGCAATCAGAGGATACCAAAAATACAATTACTGGCTAAAAAAAAATTAGATACACCTGCACAATAATTACAAAAATAATAAGAAAAAATTATAAAATGATAATATTTTTTTCCCCCCAAGAACTGCAAGGTTAAAGTGTAGAACTCGACCATGACTGTTGAATTTGAATTGGCACCATAATGTGCATTTTGAATACTTCTGAGTGTCCATCAAAAAAGAATCATTATTGTCTTTGTAAAAGAAATATTTTTGATGCAATTCGGTAATTGCTGGTAGATATAAGGACATTGCAAAAAAAGTCAGCTCTGTCTCCATCAAGCCCCACCTCTTCTTCTCCTCTTTCAAACAGAAACCGAAATTCCAAAACCAGTGGAAAGTCATCGAGAGTATCCATGGCAACAACTACATTTACTTTGACCCCACCCAGCTTCCCTACGACTCTAAATGGGAATTTCCTCGGCAAAAGCTACGCTTTGGTATGACAATTGCCTTTCTTGAAACGTGTGTACAAGCTAAAGGATGTTAAAAGTTCATGTGTGAACCCACAGGTAAGACTCTAGGTTCTGGAGCTTTTGGGAAAGTGGTGAGGGCCACGGCGTACGGCCTTTGCTCAGCTGACACGGTCACGACGGTCGCCGTCAAGATGCTCAAATGTAAGTGTCCTTTTGTAAAAAAAAAAACCAAAACAATTCTTCGCCTGCTGCAACAAGGTCAGCCGGGCTTAATGTCCCCCATGACGATGTCATCGCAGCCAACGCTCACGCCACGGAGAAGGAAGCGCTGATGTCAGAACTGAAAGTGCTCAGTTACCTCGGCAACCACATGAACATCGTCAACCTGCTGGGAGCCTGCACGGTCGGAGGTGAGCGGAACCTCAAAACAAGAGTGGAGTTCTTTCCGCAGGAGTCTCGAATCATCTTTCTTTTGCTTTTCCATGACTTCATTATTGATTTCTCTATGGTTGTCTGAGGCGGCGTAAAAAGCACAGTTATTATGCTTTTAAGAGAAATCCAATATTGGACTGTCAAGTCAATGGCAGCCAGCCCTGACAATAAGTTGATGGAATGCAGTCAAAGAGTATTATCTCGCTGTCTGGGCCTCGGAATTGACCACTCTGTAGAATCTTGATGGATAGATACCAAATACCGTAATTTTCGGACTATAAGTCGCGGTTTTTTTTCATAGTTTGGGTGGGGGGGCGACTTATACTCAGGAGCGACTTATATACATATATATGGGTTTTTTTTCACTTTTTTGGGCATTTTATGGCTGGTGCGACTTATACTCCGGTGCGACTTATAGTCCGAAAATTACGGTAAGTAGAAAGACACTTGGCATGAAAAGTCCTCATTTAACGCTATTGAATACTGACCCGACTCCAAATATTGGCATTTTGTCACGCCGCTTTCATATGATCTCACTTTGTCCGTGCAAATGCCTATCGAATTGACTTAAGCGATAATGAACTACTTCTAATCACAAACAGCATCTCCGTATTTTCGTTTCGTTGCGGTCCAATTGATTCAATCAAATCTCTGCTCCCTTCCAGGTCCAATTTTAGTGATCACTGAATACTGTTGCTATGGCGACCTACTCAACTTCCTGCGCAGGAAAAGAGAGTCCTTCCTAAATTCCCAAACGGGCAATGGTTACTATCGCAACGTCTCCAAGCAAACAGAGCCTGCAAGGTAATCTTCTGCTAACTGGGAAATCACAGTTGAAATTTATTTTACAGCTCATAATTTATCAAGTGAATATGTGTGCAGCAGAGATGTGCTGGGTACCGAATATATGCCGATGCGCTCTTCGGACAAAGAAAGGTCCTCGCAGTCAGGTAAAGCCTTTCCCATCATGCATTGCAACATGACTGATTTACACACCATGTTAAAATACTGATTGGTCTCCTTTAGAAGATCCAGATGAGCTTTCTCTGGCTGCTGAAGATCTGTTGAGCTTCTCCTACCAGGCGGCCAAAGGGATGGAGTACATCACGTCTAAAAACGTAAGTCGGCTAGTTCACCAAATCATTGGTCCACAATCAGGTACACAAGCTAATGATCCATCACCACCAGAACCGGTTCCAAAATCAATATATACACATCTGTGTTTGTGTCGGGTTTGTGCAGTGCATCCACAGGGACCTCGCCGCCAGAAATGTTCTTCTGACTCACGGCAGGGTGGCCAAGATCTGTGACTTTGGCTTGGCACGGGACATCACCACTGATTCTAGCTACGTGCTTCGAGGCAATGTGAGTTGAGCGCCGGTTCATCTCATCCTGTGCTTGTCCACTGGTACATAGCTTTGAATGTGAGCGTGAATAGTTGTTTGTCTGTTTGTGCCTCTGGCTCGCCATCAGTGTATTCTTGCAAAAGGCAGCTTGGATAGACTCCAGCTCGATCGACGAATGAGGACGAGTGGTAGAGAAAATGAGTAGTCGCATTGAGTTTCCATTGTGTTCAGAATTTAGCGACACCTTGTATTTCACACTAAAGGAGCTAATCCAATTTTGAAACATGGCTCAATGGATTTTTTTCCCCCAAAAGTATGAGTTCCAATGATTTCCAGAAATCATTAGAACAAACACTCCGTATTGTGAATGTAATGTGGCATTTCATCCATGCAGGCACGTCTTCCGGTCAAGTGGATGTCTCCAGAGAGCATCTTTGATTGTGTCTACACATTTGAGAGTGATGTGTGGTCCTACGGCATCTTGCTATGGGAAATCTTTTCATTGGGTAAACAATTTAAAGTTCTGGCTCAGTTATAGAATGTCTGACATGATAAGCATTGAAATTCCATAACACACCAAATGTGTGTGATGCAGGTAACAGTCCATATCCTGGGATGCAGGTAGGCTCGGCATTTTACAGAATGATTCAAGAGGGCCACAGGATGAACAAGCCAGAGTTTGCTCCCATTGAGATGTGAGTACAGTGTGTGTGTGTATATTTGCCCTCCATTATCAGAGTTGAAAATATCTAATTAAATTTTAGGATTGGTTTATTCATACAACTCCAATAAATGTAAGACTGCATGCCCCTCCAGGTATGACATGATGCTCTCATGCTGGAATCAGGACCCTTTGAAAAGACCCTCTTTCAGAAAACTGGTGGAGAGGACTGAGCTTCTTCTGTCGGAAAATACCCGGAACGTAAGTAGAGCAAACCATGAATGATTTCGATTATCTTATAATACCACATGCCTTTCCCTCGTGATTCTTTGTTCATTATATTTGTACTTGTTTAGAATGTTGGGATGTGAAAATGGGAGCGTTTACTTGTTGGGGGCCGGGGGATTCCCTCCCCCGGACAAAAGAAACAATCAAGCTGTCATTTTGCAGGTTTACCTGAGGCTGAGCAATGCTGCCGGTCCCTCAGACAATCAGAGGGCTACATCACGAAGGCTGAGCTCCGCGTGCAGCACCACGGCCCCCAACCAGCCTTTACTGCAGAATACCGCAGATGTCTTCTTGGACTATGTCTGAAGAAATTCACACAAATAGGTTACATTTGAACTGGAGTAATCTTCAGCTGCATGTACGCGGCAAGTCCTGCAGCCACACATTCCACAAACATGGCCGACATGCTGTGCTGGAACTTTATTTTGCTATGGGGGTTCGAGATTTTGCCATCATTTCAAAGACGTCTGAGGCTTGATGATTTATACTAGTAACAGTACTTTCGTACTGAATCCTACTAAAGTCTAATAGGAACAGGCTGCCTACTTGCACATTGCTGTTTAATTTTGACAGACAATTTGTACAGAAAGTGTATATTTTTTTCTTTTAACAAATATTACAAGCATTTCTATCTTTCTTTGAACAAAATCCCATCTTAACATAGTGAAGAACAGTTATTTATATCTAAATATTTCCATGCCACAATTATCACAATTCAGCTTTTAATTTCAAATTTGTTAGTAATATAATGTAACAATAAATTCCTAAGCAGTGATGAAATTATATAATTAGGTAACATACAAAGATTTAACCATACATTTGAAGCCTTTTCATAGTCTTGAGGGCCGTCTGCCTGGACACAAATGCCAAATCTTACTGAAAAATAGATTAGAATGTTAACAAAAACGACCCATCATGTACAACGGTGAAATAGTGGGGGTCATCATATTTTAAACTTGCAGTTGTTGCTGGCTACATCTTTATTGTTTGTTTGAATGGGCATGAGCAAGCAGCTTGACAGCCATCTTAGCTTAGCATTAGCTTAATGACAAGAAACAGAAAGAAAACCAGACTTATTCCTAGATTTAATCACCAAAGACACTTAGCATTCAAACTTTAAAAACAGAGAGCTCTCAAATTAACTCGCTTCATTCTAAAAAGTAGCAAGCAACCGCACACGGAGAGCTAAAAGTAGCTTGTTAGATAAGTAGTACCTTACCTTAGCATCAAGACTGTTTCCCAATGTGGCTTGTTAGCTACCGCAGCATGAGAAAAAAAATGAAAACATAACCCCCCTCACTGCTACTTATTTTAGCATCAAAACAAGAAGCATAAAAACTGAAACACTTATTGTTCAAATCCTAAATAGCTGCTTTCTTTGGTGCTAAATATTCTGCTTGATGCTGCTTTGTAGTTAACGTGCAACGTTTTCCTTACAAATCATCAGTTCATTGGGACAACAATCATCAAATTGTCCTTAAATAAATCCAAGCCACTATGTGATGTGTCAAAACGGCATGCAAGCACTAATTCCTTATAAAGAACCTCAAAACGTTAAAAAGAAAGAAAAAGGCTGGATGTTACCAATTGTGAGTTGTATAGTTGACTACTGTAACGGACCAAACGGGTGGTCAGATGAATATATTTTGTGAAATTGGCCTAATCTTGGTTTAGTGTGGAGGACTAAGTGATTGACTGATTGATGTGCGTGTTTCATTTGGTGTTACATGTGTACGTACTGTAAATACAATAGATATGTGCCTTTAGATTTTGACTGGCTATGTCTGGTTGTCACGAGGGCTCAGGCTCTGCTTAGGAGGTCCCTGCAGTTTTGATACAGTTTGTTGACTTGTAATAATAAAGAAAGTACCAGTGATGGTAGAGGCAACAGCGTGTCCATTTGATGTGTTGATTTTTTTTTTTCTTCAAGGAAAAATTATTCACATTGCCACATATAATTGCAGCTGTGTTTATTTTCAAATTGACCAAGAGGAGAGATGGGGGGTTATAATAACAATAACATTTTTTGCTTCAAAATATTGATTATTATAACATTTGACTTTGGGGTAGATAAAAGGAGCACAGGGATATACTACATACAGGGTACATACAGTACAAGAAAGCATAGCACCGTTTTACACAGAATACGGTTGTCTTTTGTGTACAGTATTACACTAGCATTTCAACCAATTTATATTGTGGGTAGGTCATCTGTGAGGAGGGGCGCCCATTGTCTTGACACATTAAATATAATACACCTCAATTTGATTGAGGATAGTTAAAAAATAATAATAATTCAGAGCTTCTTTTATAATGTTAAACCTGTCCATTATTATAATCTATTCTTTTTTTGCAAGACATATACTTTGTTTTCCTTCTTTCATGTAATCAACAACATCCATTGGTCTTTTTTTTTTTTTTTTTTAAATTTAAAATAAGAAAAACACCTATAGGCCTACTGTACATTCTTTGGGCTGGCTTATCAGTGACACGCACACTCAAGAAAGGAACAGATTGGCATTACACTTCAGAGTGATGCCTCACGCATGCTAAAGATGATCTAGTTTTTCTACTATGTGGTGAGTGGTCAATGTTGCAAGAAATAGATTTTTTTTTTTAGAGATTGGCTTGATGTGTTACTGTGGTTAAGTGTTGGGCTGTCAGTCATTTAACAACAATTCTGCAAGGTGGGAGGGGGGGACTCGTGCTGCATTGTCTACAAACACCCACTTTTTTTCACTCACATCTATTTCCATATGAAAATAAGATGGTTCGACAGTGACATGTTTAGCATGCTTGCACAAATACACACATTCGGCCTCTCTCTCTCTCACACACACACATACGCACACACACTTATTCAAGTTGAGCAGTCCCACACACGGGCTTCCAGAACACTGAGCCCAACCGGCAAGGAAAGTTTCTTGAATCTTACAATTTTCTTTATACTGCAACGCAAGAACTGATTGGCTATCGCCAGGGGTTACCAATATTGTTCCCCCTGAGAAATACACGAACAACTCAGGAACAAGACACACAATATTCACCGCGCACACATACATACATACAAGCGCGCACACACTAAAGAAGTGCAGTGGAACCTCCAAAGTCAAGCACCCCAAACTAAGCTTGAAGGAAAACATGTCGAAACAGCAAACATAGTGAAGGACGTCAGGTAATTGTGTTTTTTTTTTTTTTTTTTAATTTGATGCCATCACACTAAAAGTGGAGCGCAGAAGCGTAATGACAACATAGAATCACAAATGAAAAAAATTGAAATATTAGCTGCATAAATGTTAACTTTACAAATGTTAACGTTTGAAAGCACAATAACGAAAGCTTACCAACAAACGACTTCTGTTCTTGCTTCATGTCATGTTGGAAGACTGAATTCCGAGTAAAACACTTAAAAGAAACTTTAGTTTTACAATATAACGGTTAACTAGGAACAAGCTTGATGGCGACAGTTTGCGCAAATCCATTTGCTTTACATTACTCATACAAAAAAAAACATTTGGAAATGTTGGACAACTTGAAAGTGGAGTTTGACTTTGAAGGTTACACCACTAAAACACATTCTGGAAGAGAACCAAAGATGATTCCCCTTCACCGAACGTCAACACTTTCCTTCAGACCGAGGCTTTTGCGTTTGATATGGCTTACTAGTGTAGTGAGGAGGTCCTCATTGATCTGGTCCTGCTTTTTACTGCTGCTTGAGAACTGAGGAACAATTGTAGTGAACTGCATGATTCTTTTCTGAGGCCCAACGAGGAAGAGAAGGGTTAAACTGTGATCCCAAAGAGACCAGGAGACAAATGTCCCATGTTGAGGTTTACAGGTCTAAAAGAGGACCTCTACCTTTTGTCTGTAGAGGAATGTGGGTCATATCATCATCATCATCATCAGTCACCACACTCCTTGTGACTTTTCTTACTCTAGCCGCCGGTCGTTACAGCAGCACGGTTTAACCCTTCCCGGTCTGATTCCAGACTGAGGCAGAAGCATAACTTCCCACATTCCTGAGAGTGCAAGTACCATCCGGCAACTTCAAACCCTTACTAAGTCAATTACTGTAAGACACACACACACAAGCACACACTCTCCAAAATGCTCTCTCTCACAAAACACACACGCACACGATACATTTCTCACACAAAGAGTCATGCCACAGTTGACAAGCGACTAGGTCTCGGACAGTGATTTACTGTACACAACCACATCAAGTGCTAAAGTTTCATGAGGATATACTGTTTGTTACGTATAGGGCTCTCTGAATGTCCAAAAAAATAATCCCTTCTACATATATATATATACACACACACACACACTTGCGTGAGCGTTGTTAGGGGTTAGCTCTTGTTGTAAAATATAGATTTGCGTATGTATGCCTTTGCAGTTGGGAATTCAAACTAACAGAACTATGTAATTGGCACTTTGAATCAATAAACCTCTTATTTGTGATCATCCCGCAAACATTTCAGTTGGACTGTAATCAATAATTTTTCTTTTAAAGAATTTAAAAAAAAAAACAATGTCAATAGCTTCTTTTAGGCAGAGATCCTGCAAAATTGCCAGATTAGAGCTATAACAGAAGGTCAGCATTTGCCTTTTTACTGTATGCGCTTTCACACCATGACTCCGCATTATGATGGTCACAAGTGTGACATCAGCACCTAGCGTGACATCAAATACTTTGCTGAAAAGCAACAATTGCTTTCAACACAACATAGCATTGCAGAATTTCCTCACATACAGGTGGCAACCCACCTCTGTTACAACTCTCATCGTACTTCCCACGGCAGAGAACTTGCGGGGTGGACTTTGTCCTTCTCCCCTCCATCCTTGCCCTTTACACAGAAAAGCAATTCGGGGGTGGGGCAAGGGTTAAAAGGGCAAATGTCACAGTGCTTTACAAACACTTGAGTTGCAAAAAAAAAAAAAAAAAAACTCACTCACCTTTGACTCCCCCAACCAGACTATTATAAGCTAATTGTGGACTTGAGTGAGAAAAGGGGGGGGGTCGGTTCATTTGAGGGGTTTCGTCAACACGCCAAGAAACACTTTGAACAAAGTAAAAAAAAGTCAACGCGACTAATAAAAGCTTACACAGTTATTCTTTCCATGCAATCATATAAAATACTACATTTCCATTTCCTGTTAGGCTATATTGGATATTTACACGTTTTTCTCAATATCATACAGGAAATTTGTACATGGTTAGTTAGTCCATTTTGACACACCTCCAACAGTCTTCTGTTACCGTGGCGATGAGGCGTTTGTGTCATATTCCACAGACTATCTCGCTCCCTTCCAAGGAAAAACGGGGGAGCTTGCCGGGAGTTCATTTGTCCAGCCGTTACTGGTGATGCTCGTCAATGAGATCCTCGTGGAGTTGCAGATTTCTTTGTTGCCGTGATCCCACCTTTCAGCTGGAAAGGTTTGCCAAGCACACAATTAAAACAAATGTATGTGGCAGGCCTTTGGACTTTTCCGTTTTCTTTTCCAACAGGCCCTCCAGACCTTACTGCGGTTGGCTGCTGACACTGTCGGTCCTGTGCGACGACGGCGCTTTCTGCTGTTTCTGGGGTTGGGGTTTGAGCTGCTGCGGATGCCTCTGGTGGTGGGATTGTTGCTGTTGTTGCCTTTGTTGTGATTGTTGTTGCGGTTGTTGTTGCTGCTGCGGCTGTTGTTGTTGATGAGTTGTCTGGGTAAAGGTACCCTGCTGCTGAAGTGGGAAGGCTGCCTGTAGAATCAGCTGAGTGGACTGGTTACCATGGAGAAGACGAGTGCCCTAACAGGAAAGACATGGATAAACCTATGTGCACAACTTTTGTGTGATGGAATAAATTTCCACTCTGAAGTTGTTAGTGGGAAGACAAGTGTGAGTTGAAATAGGTGTGTAGGAAAATTCACACATTTTACAAGTTCAATTCAAAAAGTGAAACTCATTGGGGAAACACTTTTCACAAGCCCAATTCTTACCAACTTTCTATTTAAAAAGCAGGAGGAGAACAGAACATAGCATACTCTAAAACGCAGAGCAATTCGACTTATTTCCACTGACATGCATGACAATACCATTTAATTCATGCACTTTTACTGCCATCTCGTGGTACCTGTAGGAACTGCTGCTGCTGCTGTTGCTGCCCCTGTTGGCCGCTTTGCGCCACCACAGCCGTCTGGTTAGAGGCGTCGGTCTGACCCTGGGAAGGTTGCGCTGGTTGGAGAGTCAGTGTCTGTGTTTGTCCTCCCTGCTGTAGATGTACAGGAGTTGAAAAGGAAACATAGAGGAAGATATTCAAACGAACAAGGAGCAAGACCCCACCCCAAAATATGAATCACAATGCAACTTCGTCTTTACCTGTTGCCCACCGAAGGGGTTGTATGCGGTGACCACCTGGCCCATGAACATGGAGGTGGGAACCATGACGGCGCCGCATGCCATTGGAGCTGTTACAAGTTTGGTCACCAGCTGTTGCCCTGCTGGAAAACTGTTGTAGAAAGCAAAATAACAACACTTCATTCCCACACAAAGCTATTAAAATACCTTCATTGAATTGACAAATGTACCGGATCTGACGGTCCTGCGTGAAGGTGGCCACAGCTGTGCCTTGCTGCGTGTTGTTCTGCGGCAGACTGGTGCTGATCTGCAGCACGTTGTGCTGCCCCGGTTGGGAGATCATCATGGTATTGTACAGTTGGGTTGGCACAGAGTTTTGCGTCTGTGGCTGAGCCTGAGGGGGCTGTTGAGACTGTCGTTGGGTCTGCAGGGGGGGCGAAACAACAACTTAGATCCGTTACAGAGTTTGCATCCAATTTCTCCAGTTCGCAATGTCTTTATTTATCTTCCTCCGATGCAAAATGCACACAGTCAGAGATACGGTCAACAAATTTTATGGGAAAGCTCAAAGCCACAGAATGAGAAAATGGCTTGCAGCTGCATAATTTGCATAGTTTCATGCAGAACCAGAGATTGCATTGAATTTGAAACTGAAATAAAATCTATATGGTTCTCTTGGCGGAAACTAAAAACATGTGCTTTGTTTCATTTTTGCAGCACAAACACTTACTGTATGCATAAATTACGCTACGAACACTAAAAAACAAAAAATAAAAAGAAACACAGAGGCACATTGTTTCAGAAACGACTTCCCAATCCGCTCATGTGATCAGATATGAGAATTTTGGCCTAGTTTATTTTCACTTTTCTACACAGTGGTTAACTTAACCCTTGTATGAATATTCAAATGTTAAGCATACTTTTAAAAAAAAAAGAAAAAGAAAAAAAAAAGCCTATCCGGTACTTAAGGTTTTATGATGCTGACGGTTTGAGCCTGGAACTAATTAAAGCCATGTTTGAAACTAGAACAACCTAGAAGTCAATAAGCATCACGAAAGAGATTTTGTTCAGCTTTGGAGGCTCCGTTGGGTATACGTGTTGTTTTTATGTGCAGTTGCTTGCGTCCCACCTGCTGCTGAAGGCTTTGCTGAGGAGGAGGCGCCTGTTGCTGGATGGTGAGTTGTGGTGTTCCCGAATGGACCGGGTTGATTGCCGTTTGTTGGACCTGATTGCTCAGAGCGCTGGCCTGTTGGACCGGCGCCACCTGGGGGAGCTGCATGTTCATCGCTCCTCCCTGTTGCTGCAACAACATCTGCAATGAGCACACATTTCTTTTGTGTAAGCACATTCATGGACTAAAAAAGAAAAACATAACTTCGTGGACACCTGTTTTCTATGATAATGGTTTTCCAAGAGAATTACTACACAATGGGTGATTCTGCTTCTAGGTCAGACAACGGCTGTTGCAACTTGCCCACATGCTTTCTGGCTTTGTTCAAGTAAGTCATTTCCCAGGTTTGGAAATTGTGGGCAGAAATTTCTCCCTATTACATTTTAGTTTGTGTGGATCTGACTTTTATGAAATTATGCAACATGACTAGGTGTTTAGGGCATACCGAAGAAAGCATAACCCCTGAAAATCTGTCACTGGGATCAGTAGAGAAAAGTTCAAATGGTGAATGAAGTATTTAAGTACTGGTACTGATTGAAGCTGAGCCAGTTCTGCCACTTGAGTCTCCCAGTGACACAGATACGCACAAGCACGTGAAAATACATCAGTGGTGAAATTGAGGTGAAGAAGATATTCAGGTTGTGGGTGTATCATTTTAGCTGGTATTACTATTGCCAATTGTGGTAAACTACTTCGTGGCAGCAGTCCAGCAGTCACTGATTCAAACTAGTTCCAGGAGTAAACAGGCCAAAATTACACATGGCCATTGTGTGGGTGTGAGCTGGAGACGACGTCAGTTTGTGCACCCTTAAGGTTATGATCCTACCACAGAGTGAGTCTCTTCTTGGTGGGGTGACATGTGATGTCAGCAATTCTGAACATGACCCGTGGCCGGTAATAGTTTCTGCATGAGTGTGTTCATTATATTATTCACTGTATATTATAGCTCAGACATGAACGATGAATTGCGATATAGCAAGGAACATCTTTCCTAAAAATAAAAGTGTAAATACCAGTATAGACTGAATTGGTTCTACCTGAATACCCTGGCCCTGGACCCTCTGTAGCTGCTCCTGAATGTTTCTTAGCTCGTCCTGCTGCCGCTGAATGTTGGCCTGTATCATTCTGGTCCTTTGCTCCAGCTGCTCCTTAAGATGCTGCATAGCATTCACCTGTGCTGAGAACTCCATCACCGGCTGCAGGGTATGGGAAAAGAACAATTTTTAATGATAGCATGTAATGCATGTACATATGCACGATCGATCAATGATTTTTGACGCAGAGAAACGAGCACAGAAGGCAGTAGTAGTGTCTTACCTGTACGTTTGACTGCAGTTGCTGTGGTTGTTGTTGCTGTTGCTGCTGCTGTTGCTGCTGCTGCTGTTGTTGTTGTTGTTGTTGTTGTTGCTGCTGCTGCTGCTGCTGTTGCTGCTGCTGTTGTTGTTGTTGCTGCTGTTGTTGTTGTTGCTGCTGATGTTGTTGTTGTTGCTGCGTGATCATACCCGGAGTGACACTCTGGCTAGTAGTCTGAGAGCTCATGGACTGCAGATATGGACAAACAATTAGGACAATTATATTAATGCTGTATTCAAATAATCTAATAAGATTGGTTATGGGACGAAACAGTTTGCTACATGTTGCTGTCTCAAGTTTGTTTAGTCTCACCTGGCTGCTAATGGATGAGCGACGCTGGGACGTCATCTCCATGGTTGAAGCCAGGGACTGTCGCGGAGGCGTGGCTGTATCCATATGAAGCTTGGAAGCTGTTGGTGCGCAAACAGAATCAGCGATTAGCTTTAAAAAAAAAAAAGTTTACTTTTTACATTATTTGTATCAGAGACGATGATTACACTGTATGTCAATGTTTCTCAAATCTGGCTTGCAAAAAGTGGCGTTTTACTTACAAGTGCAAGTGTTGTCCGATACATGCGATGAGGACTTGCGGGAACTTCGGGAAGAGGTTGAGGGTGTTCGGCTGCGGTCAAACCTTTCTAACGCCTCCTTGAGGCTGGAAGTGTTCAGCTCTGAACCAGAGTCCTGGCCCTGTCAGGCACAGAATAAGAGTAAATGGGAGGACGTTTATCACAGTTCTCTGTATTAATACAAAGAAGTAAAGAAAATATTCTAGATTTGTACCTATTGATTTTTGTGCTGTATATTGTTTGCAAACTAGTCAAGAGGGAACTACTTGCAAGTATTTCTTACTTAATTCTTTATTTTTATTTAATCTAATGTATGTGCTCGAATGCGGTGCCATGACGAAAAAAAAACGTGCGTACAATAGAAAACAATATTTCACCTTATCCATAGTGACCTCTGGTTTGGATTCTTCAATGCCCAGCTCCCTTCGCTGTTCCGCCCTCACTTCTGCATAGCTACAGAGATGTTTTTGAGAGAGGAAGGAAGAGATTTCTGAGTCATTATGAAGACATTTTTAGTTGTTGGAGTGACCTCATTAAAGTGAATTTTGGTTAAAAAAAAAAAAGGTACGAGGATTTTTCTCCTCCTTATACCTGACGACTGTATGCGTGCAGACAATAAACTCGGGCCGAGAGTTCCACTGGTGATAGGTAATGTAGTAGTGCGTCTGCAGCCATATCCACTGTTGACCTTTAGTCAGGAAACGGTAGTAACAAGACTTCCCTTTACCGTACTGCATCACTAAGCAAAGGAAAGACAAAGGGGGCGACAACAGAGCTGTGAGGAGAAGTACATGGAAAGAATTTTAGCAATGCAGTCAAAGCAAATGTACAAGTGAGCCCTCACAGTGTTCATGGCACTTAGCGAGCGTCTCCAGGTCATCCACATGATAATAGTCGTACCCTGAAGTTCCCAGAACCTCAAATGGTAAGTAGCCTATAATTGGTGGAGCTCTGAGGAAAAAGAAATGCATCAGTGGTGCTGTGTTAATTTAATGTAAATGTAATCAAATCTAGTTGAATCGAATAAACAATTATATATACATAGCAAAAATGTTTGTTTACCTGTGGTCTAGAAAGAGGAACTTCCACTCTAAACTGTGCCTAGAGGTGAATTCTTCATTGGGCTCTTCTACTGTACACATCTCCTATGAATAGAATAAAAACAATATTTTAGCATTCTTTTATGTGCTGTCGTTTTTTCCCCCTACCAAATTTTAGGGTGAATACGTCTGAGAGTACCTTGATGAACTGGGGTTTAGTGAGGCGCACAGTAGCCACGAAGCACACTTGGTCATCAAAGGCTGGCTGTAGAGAGCGCTGTAATACGGCCGCCAGACCATTCCTCGTCACGTTCGGAACTACAAGAGAACAGAGCAAGCTCTGAGCATGTCAAATGAGAAGCAGCTGCTTCAAACTCATTCAGACAAAAAATGCTACTGTTTGAATTTAAGTCGACTAATAAGTGACGTACCATTGTTGAGCGACTTGAAATTTCCAATGAAGCTGACATATTCGTAGATGGGAGGTTCTTTAGGGTCAATTGACCCTCGGAGCATATGACAACAAAATTCCATATAGTTTTTACCTGGAGGAAAAAAAACATGCTTCTGTCAACTAAATTATCGACTATATTTAACAATAATATTTCGGGGACAAGTTCTTAATACAGTGATGCACAATGTGCCACCTGACGTACAATCTTTACTAACATTACTACTTTTGGAGGTAAAATTACAATCTCCTAATACCTGTATTTCATATTATACTGTATAGTAAAAATTGGGAAATCTATCAAGTTACAAATACATGACACAATAATGAGTTCTGTGTTACTGACTCTTTAAATAATCTGATGTGAGGCTCTCTGGGTCGTCGGGGTGCGTGGACAAGGCTTTGTACACGTCTGAATGCTCTCCAACTGGCAGGAAGTTTAACAAGTTCTGGTCCACCAGGTCCGCCTGCCAATCCAAGAAAGAAAAAAAAAAAAAAAAAAGTTTAAATTTGTTCCTTTATACTGCACATTCCGGCAACATAATAAAAAGTTAAATATTCTGTGCTATGCAGTCAGATCTACAAATGCTGACGTTCCATGCTAGTTACTAGTTGCTAACACAAGCCGCCAATGTTACCTAGCAAAAAGATGAGCAATGACTTTAGAATAATAAAATATAGACTGGGATACTCACAGGAAGGTGTTCCAGTAATGAAGTGACACTCTCTGACACATAGAGGATATTCCCATCAGTCATTATTGCTATGAAGAAGCCATCCAGTGCCTGATAATGTCAGGGAAATACAAAACCACACTCTTTAATATTAATCTACAACAGTGGTAGTAGCGTTTACTGATAACTTGTATGTTTAGAATAAAACTGAAGCTAGATGACTGACCTCCAACATGAGCTGGGTGAACTCCTCATTGCTAAGAAATGGCGGCTTCCAGTCCTGTCTGATCTCACTGGACTCTGACTGGGCAGCGATTTCTAATGAGGAGGAAAGAAATATAAATATTTTGAGAGGTGGAACCGAGGATAGGAACATACAATAAAGAGGTGCAAGGCAACAAAAAACAAACCCAGCAGTGTCACAACAGGAGTCTGGAAAATGTATTGATAGTGCAAAGCTCAAAAGCTTTTTTTTTTTTAATTACAACTCGCATCACAAAATGACTGCTTGATTCTGGAGGTTCCAACAGGTCTCACTCAAGTTGTTGTAATGAAAGTAAACACAGGGATGACGTTAACTAGAAAGCAGGAAGATTTTGCCCTGTGATGTGCTGCACAGAAACAGGAAGTGAGGCGACCTAACCTTTGTGTTTACACAGAAAGTCGATACTTTTCTGCAGGATCGTGGACTTGTCCATCTTCCTGGTGTTGCCAGGCAACATGGTGCCAAGTTCCTTGATGAGGACATTGAACTGGTCTCTCCGTTTCTTCTCAGACTTGTTGCGGGACACGCTGCATTTCAAAGGCAGGGTTAGTTAAGCGGGTGTGACATTATGGGAATTTTTAGTGAGTAATCAAATACTAGTATTTGTAGGCAATTTACCGTTTTGCTTTGTCCTTTTCATCTTCTTCCATCAACCCATCAAAGATGCTACAATCATCCCTGTGTGAGATGAAAAACATGTTTTGAGAACCTATACCTTACTCTTGCACCTTTTGTTTTTCTCCACGTTCACACACTTGTGGGTGGCTTGAAAGCAGATACGCATTGGTAAGAATAGCTAATGGAGGATGTTGGCTAATGAGAATTCCAACATGCCAGCAGCCAGTTTATTTTTGGGTCACACAGAAAGCGAGGCAGACAAAGAAAGATCGAAGGAATGTGTTGCGCTCGCCAAGAAGGTTACCAGAGCATTTGTAAAATCAACTGGAACGTTTTGGCTCTCTTTCTTATGACTTAGATCAAATTGAATCTTTTACTTTCTGCTCAAGTTTTACTCCCAACCTACTTTGACATATGAAGGGTGCACTTTCTTGAGGGACTGACATTCAAAAAGAGGGAACGTTTTCATAAACCACACAAGGAATCAAATACAGATGTGAGGAACTACCGTAATTTCTCATGTATAAAATGCAAAAAAATATATCATGGCACTGTGTTGAAGTGCATGCACCGTGGATGGACGCTACAACGTACCCTATGCTTGATGTCATGGTGGCTGCTTCTCAGGGCTGTGGTTGTGGTGACTTGCTTTTTAGGCGTGAGGTAGGCATTTGGAAGTCCACCTTGAAAAGAATGGATGGAAACATGTAATAACCTACTACGGTTTAACATTTAGAATAGAATTCCAAGATAAAAGAAACAAGTGTAGTCAAATTTATATTGGACCAATCTAGGGCTTTTAGTTGTGTACACAAAAACAATAACACACAGTAAGTGTAAAGCAGCAGTTCCTGAGACAGACTGTCTCAACTTGGGCACCCTGCCCAGAACAATACCCCAGATGGATAAACTGAATAAGTGGTGACAACTCAAGTTGCTATTAAAAAAACACACACAGATTTGTCCACAAACGGCAAGACTGGCTTTCCGAAAAGACATGTTCCTTTTTTGCTGGTTTGGTAGTGACAAGAAGAAAAAAAACTTTACCTAATCAGGATATTGGCATAAGTGCATTTCTTGTTCAGGAATAAAACTGGAGCTTCATCAAATGCAATCAGTTCCAACACGCTGGCAAGACTGTTTTAAAGCCCATTCAAAAAATGTATGATTTAAAAAAAAAAAAAAAAGAAAAAAAAAGAAAATCTCAGTGCTTACATTGATGACAAAAGGCTACGGTGTTCTACTGGGCGATTAATTGTGTTTTTTTTGGGAGGGGGTTCACGTTGATATCTTGAAAAATCCAAACAAAATCAAGACCCCCCCACACACACGGCTCATGGAGTCTGCTCACATGCAAAGTTTACACTGATGACACAGAGGTGAACAGAGAAGAACTTGCTTTATTTGTATTTACATTTAGAATTAGTTTTATTTATATTTTATTTGAAATGCATGACAGTGCAGCATTTTGTGTGAAAGCATTTTGTGTGTTCACTCACCCCACTGCAGCTCATGCACGGTGTGAGTAAATGACTTTTTTTTCAGAGGTTTAAAAAGGGTAAGTAGGGGTTAAAGCCAGGGGGTCATCAGGGGTCACCAGACCACAGAAAAGCCATGGTGGTTTTCCAAACCTGTCGGAAACATCAGAACAAGGTCAGTCTGGGGTCAGATTTCACCTGACGTCAGGCTGTAGTAACTAAAACATGAAAAAAAAAGTTCATGCAGTGTGTAAAAAAATTAGGTACCATATATAAACATCAAAAGCCTGACAAGAAAACTTTTTTCCATACTAATTTTAAGTTTGTGTCTTAGTTTTTGTCTTATAAAAATAGAATGACTCGTCGGCCTTGAGTAAGGAAAAATAATTCAAATGCCTTGAGGTACGCTCTGTATACAAAACATCACTGCTGAAATGAATAATTTGTAATGCTTCCATACAGTGCTCTTAAAAAAGTGTTTTGGAGTGGAGTGACCTAGTTATGGAAAAAAGATGATTTAAAACTGTCAACTTACTCGGTCACTGGAATGCCCCTTTGAGGCAGAGCCTGTTGTTTTACAGGCTTTCCTGAGAGCTTATAGATCTTTCTGTGTGAGCCACACCTCGCCTGCAACGCACACACAAACACACACGAAGCCTGTCAAAAGACAAACCATGAGAACTCATGCTCACTGTTTGACGCATGCAAATGCTAGAGGTCAACATTGGGCTCATTTAAATGAATAAATGAAGGAACGAATAGCTCAGTGACTGCAAAATGATCTTCACCTTTTTGGTATATTTGACAAAAAAAATACTACACAAAATGTTATTTTATTAAAAACAATAACTCAAAAATAAAAGGTTTGCTCATATTCAGCCCTCAGCTAGATCACTTTAACAAGCCCAAAGCAACACGAGTATTTTTAATCAAAAATTCATTAAAAAATTAATGGAATCATATCGTACTTTTTTAATGTAGAGTAGTCATCATAGGATTTAAAATCTGAAATGGTCCAATTAAAAAAAACAAAAAAAAACACCAACATCCTCAGACATATTCATTGTACTATACATATACTAATGGCATAATCGAAGGTGAAAATGGGCAAACAATGGCAACAAATAACATCTTCCAAGCAACAATGTCAACTCCACGAATGAAATATTGGAAGTTTTACAGCAACCATCTTGACCCTGTAGTGGCTCCACTTTGGGAAGCGCTACCATGACCTACTGTACAGTAATCCTCATGTCTAAGCTTTTATTTCATCCAGCCATTATTTACAATGTGCACGCTCAAAAATAGCACGTCAAAAAGGAATACCGCATTCATCCCACACCAAATCGCTCAAAATCGAGTGAATAAAAGAATAAGCAAATGTGCCACAGGTGTTCGTTATACAACCGGGAGAGCAACCCACATACTGTCGCTAGCTAACATGCTAACTAAGCTCTGCTACCGAAACCTGCCAATTTAGCTAACTCGATTCTTCCTCCCGTTACACTCGCGCTCACCAAACGAGACCAACACGACAAATAACGCATTGGTTTTTATTTTTCTGAAAAAATGCAATAGTGGCACCATATCACAGCAAAACTGCTTTTGAGCTCCGAGCTGTCACGCAACAACTGAGCACAACATTATTTCGTAAAATACCGCTGCGTTTCGTCAAACACTGCCGCGCGCCAACATCGCCACTAAATACATTTAAAAAACGCATGAATAACAAAACACACGCACCCACACACATCTACATACATTACATACAAACACGCGCACGCGCCAGCGAGCGGCCACGCACGTACTCACACACACATACACACACCGCGACGGACGCGCGCATAGACACACATCCACAAGGCTGCTGAGAATGTGGGTCACTGGGCCTTGCTCGCCCTCCAGCGTGCGGAAACAGTCCCCGAGCCTCCGCTGCAGTCCGAACGCTTCCGCGCCTCTCTCACTCACACACACGCATACATACCCCGAAATAAAACAATATTCGTCCACCGCGACGGGCTCACCTCGCCGAGCGTTCGACAGCGAAGCTTTCGGTTGTGCGGTTCGCTCGTAGTCTTGCATCGAGAGGAGGCGGCGGGGGCCAAGAGGACTCCGGCTTGGGGAGAAAAACAGGAGGCCTACTTCGTACTACGCCGTACAGTCATGCGCAATAGAGACAGTAGGGCGCACTATTTGGCAAGTACAGTTCCCAAGCAGCCAGGGATCTGAGGGATTTTCGCAGCGGCAAATGACTGCGTGTTTTCCTGCTCCACTCATTTTTTTTTTTACATAATTACATAGCCGATCTTAAACCCATATTTGTTTATTATTATAAGGACATAAAGAGTGAATCATCCCTGCAGCATGAATAGTGCGCTGTACATAGCAATAGTTATTTTGAGAGCAGTGCCTAATATAAAGCTTATTTGGATTATATATAATGTAGAGGTCAATATTTATGTGACGTTATATTTCCAGGGGAAAGGCGGGGTCGGGATGGCCCTCCTCGGGAGAGAAGGGGTTTCCCTTTCAATCGACACCCAATCAAAAGCTCCATAGGGTGTGACGTTGCACCTATTCCTGTATCGAGGTTCCCCTCACATTATTGATTGATTGCCCCTCACCTCCCGTAGACAACCTTTATAAACACACTCCATACATCACTAGATACATTTACACATTCTTTTAAGAGCCAAATCACAAGCGGTATTTGGAATTATAGTGCTATTTTGATTCAATTGATTGATTGGAACTATCACAGAAGTATTTATGTATTAATTTATTGGTGCGGTTGCGGTTTTTGAGAGCACCGCACCACACCCTTTCTACATATTTGAGCATCTAAAATATTTTAGGGTGATATAAACATGTCACAATATGCTGGAGCTTTACTGCAGTTTCTGGGAATTATATTACTCTTTGAAAATAAGTATCTCTGTAAAGTCATAGGTATTGATCCATTTTTTTATATAGTTTTGGATTAGATGCACAGGTGTTACCTGATGTGTATAACTTCATACATATGTTAAAGTTTCATGAACAAAACACTGTATCCTATATTCATATCATTAAGATTAAATATGCTGTAGTAACATAATATTTTTATTGATGCTGTGAAATTTTACGAGGGACTGTCCAAATAAAAACTACTCTCAAGGCAAAGCAAATGAAGCACACTTAGAATCCGTCTGCTCCTTTTAATCAATAAACCAAATGAGCAGTGGCTCTAAGTCTTTAGAAAGATGAAATCTCATTTTACTCTGTTGTGTATGCTTAAATCATATAAACTGAGAGTTGCATGCAGGTGAGTCATACTAAAGACACGTTGATGCAGTAAAAACTGAGTCATTTGTTAAACACGCCCTACCTTTGTGATGGACGATAAAAGCAAAATGACTTTGCTGACAGATGACCTTCCGAATAAACTCAGCAGAGCTCTTTTGACTAACGTTCCATTTAGGGCGAGTATGCAGTACTGCTCCACGAGATCCAAGGCTAGCTTTTCATTTGATCTAATAAAAATGTCATGCAGTACACAAAAACACAACAGTGCAAAATACTGCATAGTGGCCCTTGAAGATGGAAAACGTGCTTTACATTCAAGAGTTTCTTGGGTTGAATCTGTGCCATTTGCATGTTCTCCCAATTTTCTCAGGGCGCATCGAATCGATCATACGTTCCAAAAACATGCACCGTGCCAGTCAGCTGGGCTCGGCTCCAGCTCACCCGTGACCCAAATGAGGACAAGTGGCTACGCAGTCATGAACTCTGCCTAGTAACAAGTGGTAGTGAAAATGTAACGTGACCAGAAAACACAACCGGAGAAACTTGGTTGAACAGTGTTGCTTTGTCCTGCTGCCAGAATCAATAAAGTATTTGTTGATGTGTTAAGAGATCGTCAGTTTTATTGCTGGAATTTATTTTGACTTTTATTGAAAGCCAGCGTAACATCATGCATGGTTTGACTGTTTACACATAGAATAGGAACAAAAAAAATCTAAGTTTGGGTTTTTGGAATTGTTCCATAGGTGACATCTTGAAGTTTAATTAATAAGTTTCCCACAATGCCACAGAATTTTTAACAATCAATTGCTTAGCACGGCCATCGCGTCACAGTCCTCCGAAGGGAACCATAACCCCGATGTGGCCCACCACAAAAATGAGTTTGACGCCCCTGCTCTCTGTAAATAATAATGACAAAATGAATTGATGGGGTTAGATCTCCTGATGAGTAAGTAAGCTAAACCTCATGTGTTATTCATAAGATTCAACACGTTTCCCTCCCGAGCTACTTCCTGTCTGTAGCCACTCATCTTTCCATCTCCAACGCAAAAAGCCTTTCAAACAAAAACCATCAGGACCAACAACAATAATAAAAGCACTTAGCAGTGGAACGACCGCGTCTTTGTTTTCGCAAATGTGACAAATCCAATGGAGCCACATTGCTTTAATACCACAAATCAAATCATTCCTTTGGTCTCATTCATTCCGCCGGGACTCGCGCTCCTACAATTTTGGGTCATATTTCTCATAAAGTGGAGCTAAAGAAATGATCAGTGTGTATTGTTGCAATCTCCGATTATCCGATTATCGAGTGATATCTCTCGGCCTCGTCATTTTTGTGCGCTTCTGTGCTCAAGGAGAGAGCCAATGACTTGTGAGCTTAATGGGAAGCATGCAGAGTGCTATGGGAATTCCATTTCCCACACAACAAGCGTTTAATCACAGAGAAACACTGGGCAACGTGCCACACCATGCAGAGATGTCGATATGGGAGTGAGTGGAGGGGAGCAAAAAGACCGGGGGAGGAACCTTACAGTGAGTGCTTGCCTGAAAAGGATGGGACATACTGTAGCGGTATTGTCAAATACGGGACAGTTCCAATCAGTGTGGGCAGGGTCCCGACATTAGGCCTTGTTGAGTGCTGGCCAAGTCATGGCGGATCGAGCAGAACCAATACTGGCGCCATATATTCATAATGTACTACAATAAATTTGAATGATCATGATTTCTGCTCTTATACTGTGTCATTGTGTTTATGGCCATGACTGCTAACTATCACACTTACACAATTTAATAAGAATGCTTCTAATAATAAATCAAATAAAAAATTATTACAATATTTACATAGCACTTACAGTACATTCCAAAAATGCATAACATAAAATGTTTTTTTTGTTATGTTCTATTTATTACAAACTACATTTAAATTAGATTGTTTATTTCCTGTGGTGTGTTTGATTTTTTATGTAATTTTATATTACCATACTAAATAGTAACATAAAATAAAATTCATATTTTAGGAATACTTTATAATTTGTGTATTTGATTCTTGTTGAAAAGTAAGCTTTTCCACTGTGTTTCTGTTTGTGTATTAAAGAATTCCAGGAACTGCTGAATATTTTTCTAGAAACCATAATGATTATGAGGATTATCGTTCTAATGGAGCTTAAGTGACACAATAAAAATAGCAAGGGTTTGGCCTTTATGGCTTTCTGCTCAGTCCCTCCCATGTTTTTATGAAGATAGTAAAATAGGAAAGTTGCAAGACATGGACGGTCACATCTGGTTAGTGCAGTGTGGAGCATGGACTGTATGTGTGTGTTTGCGTGTGTATGTGTGTGTTCTCGAGGAAGCACTCATTTCACACACCAACCGGAGAGGAAACATCCTGCCATCCTCACCATCTGCTATCAGGTGTTGTAATTTCATCTTTCTATATTTGTTGTCCATTTTTTAGTCATTCAGCCTTGATTGTGGTCCTCTGTCTACACGGTGATGTCGTCTCTTCTGAGGGAGGAGATGCAAAGGGTTTTATTCCGACCTGCAAAACAGAGACTGATGGAATTTATTGAAATTGAAGAACCGGAGATTGGAAGACATTTCCTCTGCGTCTCAGGTAAGCAACTTTGTTTGCTGTTGCTTTTAATTGTAACAGCGTATTTGACCCAATGTTTAAAAACAATTATAGAAGCCACATACATATTTTTTTCTCCTCAGCCATTACGCATCCATTTTCAGGACTCTCCTGACTGTACTGCATGTAACAAACATCTACTAAATGCATAATCCAATACAAAGTGTGAAAGAAAACTAATAATGTTCAGATTTGTCTGTCAGATATTTATTTATTCTTCATGATTATATTATTAATTTTCATTGGTGTAGTACTGCACTGCATTTGTCCTTTACTGAATCATGTTAACCAAAATGTGTTGCCATGTTTTTGCAGTTGCAAACAGCAAAAGGCTTGTGCAATTATGTATTGTGCGCTGCCAGATAACACAGACTCCCATCAAGTCTGGATCAAAAAGGGGCCACACCAAACGCTCCAGCATCCAGGAGTGCTACAGGAGGACAGAAATTTGGTCCCTGCAAGACCTGACTCTGGTGGATGGACGAGACCCTGATGTGGTAATCTTTATAATGACTAGTATCTTTTCAGTCAACAATGTAATGAAAGGTACATATATATGAGGACATATTTTTGCACACTTGACAAGATTGGCTTGATAAATTGTTTCAAATTTCAGATGGATTTGTGTGTGAACATTGTTTGTAAATTACTCATTCTTATATTTGGTAATTTAATAAAAACTAGAATGTTCATCAAATTGTTTTCCAAAAAATTATGAAACTGTCCAACCACATAGGAATTATATATTTTTAATAAGGCCCATGAAATAATTAGAAATCTGCTTAAATGGTTTAAAATGTCATGTGAGACCTGGGTCTGAACATACATTGTATCTGTCTCTCTCCTAGGATGACCCGTTTTTCTTGCTCCACTTTGACACGGTGCGTACAGTGTGCGCCGTCAGCTGCTCAGCCAAATACGCTTTTGTACGTGCTTTGGTTGCTCTTAGTGAACAGCATTGTCAGAGCAAACTCAACCTGGACAACTTTGACTGGGCTTACATCAAGCCCACGTCCTTCTATTCCAACAGAGGAGACTGTGTCGTGCTGTCACAGATATGTTTCTATGCATTTAACTTGGTATGTCTGTCCATGTGTCCTGTGCCACTGGAATCATAATACAGATTCACAGTGATGAGTGTGTTTGTGACGATAAATGTGTCATTGAGTGTTTTCGTGTGTGTGTTTAGGTCATAATGCATGTTAAACGCACATACGTAACACGCATTGAGAAGGAATAATTCATTGAGTGGAGCTTGTGTTACATTACTGATACTTGGGCAGGGTGATATATTACTATAAAACATTTGCATTCAAACTGAATGCATGTTCATGGTGAATACAGCTTGTACGTAACTGCCTATTTCTAATGTGTATTATGTAAAAAAATAATGTCATGTTTTTGTCCGTGTTTTCAGACTATAAAACTTCAAAATGATCATGCAGTCTATTGAGTATTGGTTCTGTATGATAAGTAGTAATGTGTTTTAGTTCATCAACATATACTTGGTGTAGCCTATGTACTGTCAAGCCGTCATTGCTTTACTTATCCTCATTAGGGTCATGGGTGAGCTGGTTCCTCTCCCAACATTACTTTGGTTGAGAGTCAGGGCCCTGAGGAGGTCGCCAGATAATCGCAGGCCACATATGATAAATCATAATGAATGAATGAATGAATGAATGAATGAATGAATGAATGAATGAATAAATAAATAAATAAATAAATAAATAAATAAATAAATAAATACATAAATAAATAACAAGCATTTTAAGTGGTTATTTTCAAAATATATTGAATTTTGAGCAGTGCGACTGAATTTAAAACTGAATTCACTGCCTTGGTTGAAAACATTGTCCCATCCAATATGGCCGCGCATTGACACGTCGGTTAGCTGTGGCTAGGTGGCAGTCAACACCTAAATAGGTGTCGTAAAATATGCCTGAATAAAACGTTAAAAAAAACACCCAAGTAAACAAACAAAAGTCAAACATTTTTTCTTTCACTTTCCACGACTCAAATTTCAAAAGTGTCATTAAGTTTATCTGCTTTGTTGTGATAGCTAAGACTCCTTATTTTTGTTCTTTTTTTAATCGGCGCAGAGAGGGTGACTACTGGCTCTATTCCTGCCGCCAAAATTCAAGTTACAAGAACGCAGGCAGAACGGCGTTGTTGTTTACACGCGTTCAAAATCCTCGAACTCGCTGTATTGCGGTTAAAGGTACGACTAATATTTAAAATACAGTGAATAGTTTCCCAAGGGGGCGGCTTAGAGATGCACATCAAGTCAATCATCCTCGAAGGGTTCAAATCCTACGCACAGCGGACTGAGATAAACGGCTTCGACCCGCTCTTCAACGCCATCACTGGACTAAACGGTAGCGGCAAGTCGAACATTTTGGACTCCATATGTTTTCTCTTGGGCATTACCAACCTTACTCACGTAAGTGGCATTTTGGGCAAACTTATCATGTTGCATGACGAGGGGGTTTTGTGCTATAAGTATGTGGTTTCATTGGAAAGGTTCGAGCCTCCAACCTCCAGGACCTGGTCTACAAGAATGGACAAGGAGGTATCACCAAGGCCACCGTGTCCATCACTTTTGACAACGCCAACAAAAGCCAGAGTCCTTTGGGCTTTGAAACACATGATGAGATCACAGTCACCAGACAGGTTGGTGAAATCACTAGTGCTATAAATGTTAAGGACACATTATTCATCTTTGAGGGGACATTTCAAAGTGAAGCTAAAATTCTTATTAAGTAATATTAATTTGACTTTCTCAATCCTTTCAACATATCAAAGTTCACGGCAGGGTTTTGAGACATGAATGGACCAATATATTTAATTGTCCTCATGTGCTGTTCACATTTTAATATCATTTTAACACTTCACCATTAGTCAATAGTATCTCACAGTTTAGACCGCAAAAAATACTGTAGTGCATAACTGTGTTTTTATTTTAAGGTTGTCATCGGTGGCCGAAACAAGTATCTCATCAATGGAGTCAATGCTAATAACACCAGAGTGCAGGACTTGTTCTGTTCTGTTGGCCTCAATGTCAACAACCCCCATTTTCTCATCATGCAGGTCAGCCTTCTGCGAACGTTTTGCTTTTATGTCGTTTATTTTGAGATAATATCATCAGCATGTTTGACTTGAATCTTTAGGGAAGGATCACCAAAGTTCTAAATATGAAGCCACCAGAGGTAATGACCGAACATGTCCAAACAGTTGCTATTTTACCTTTATGGCATAAGAGTGACAATGTTGTGCACTTGCAGATTCTTGCCATGATCGAGGAAGCTGCAGGGACTCGGATGTATGAGTGCAAGAAGATAAGTGCCCAGAAGACCATCGAGAAGAAGGAGGCTAAGCTGAAGGAGATCCACACCGTATGTCGGCTTCTAAAAGTTTACAACTGTAAAATACAAACAAGGTATGTCATCATTAGCTCTTCATTTTTCAGGTTTTGGATGAAGAAATTACTCCAACCATGCAGAAACTTCTTGAGGTATGTTGATCCACAAAGTACACTCACAATTAGACCTTAAATGCATCCCTTTTCCCTTTAATTTCCTCTCATACTATTTGTTTATAGCGTTGGTGTATTTGTGTGACTATATTTACCGTACCCAGATGGTACGTGCTAAAAGCTTGAACAATTACACAGCTCTCATTGAACAAGATGTACGAACCCCACAGGAGCGATCGTCGTACCTGGAGTACCAGAAACTGATGCGAGAGATCGAGCACTTGTCGCGCCTGTACGTGGCCTGGCAGTTCATGTGTGCCGAGGAGACCAAATTGAAGTCCGCAGAGAATCTGAAAGTGATGCAGGACAACATCGCTAAGATGCAAGCCGCCCTGGCTGAGAACGAGAGCAAAGTCCGTGAGCTCTCTGTACAGATCCAAGAACTCAAAGACAAACGAGACCAGGTACGCTCAAGGAGTTTCCCATTCTGAGAAATCAGCCCCAGAGAAAAAAACTACCATCACAGATGATGACATGAAACAGTGAATAACCCACTCGTCTCCCATTTTGTTATTTGTGTGTGTAGAACGTAAAATAGCTGCTTCAATGACATTGCTGTTTTGCTAATGTTCAGGAAGTGAACAGCGTTTTAAAATCTCTGGAAGATACACTGGCCGAAGTGCAGCGTGTGGACGCGAAAGCTCAGAGTGCTTTCGATCTGAAAAAACAGAACATGACGGATGAAACCAAGAAGCGAGAAGAGCTCGTCGAGGGTATGCAGGAGGTAGGTATCGTGACGCTGTTTGAAATTAATCATCTGTTTCACTTCCTAATCAAAACTGCTGTCATCTGTTTTGTTTTTTTTAGGACAAGAAGATGCTGGTGGTGAAAGAGAAAGAGGTGTCCAAGTTGACGGAGCAGCTTCAGGCTCTAAAGGAGGAAGGCCAGAAGGACGGCGCGGCCCTCGAGGCTGCCGAGCAGCATTTTAAGGCTGTCTCTGCTGGTCTGTCCACCAATGAGGATGGGGAGGAGGCCACGCTGGCCGGTCAGATGATGGCCTGTAAGAATGACATGAGCAAGGCGGACACTGAAGCCAAACAGGTGAGTGAGACTTCAACATTATTCATGGAGCTGTGAATTATTTTTTGGTCCATCTCTGCTTGGACAAAGATATCTTATATGGCCTCTGTCTTTTCCTCTCAGGCTCAAATGACCCTGAAGCACGCCCAGGCTGAACTGAAGACCAAGCAGGCCGAGGTGAAAAAGATGGATGGCGGCTACAAGAAGGATCACGATAGTCTGCAGGCTATCAAAAGCAGCAAGGAGAAATTAGAGGCCGAACTAGCCAAACTCAAATATGAAGGTCCTGCGTCTTTGCCAACGCATCTTGTCATTTTGGAAGCTGCCGTTCTTTTCAGCAATGTGTACTGTTTGCAATCTCTGCAGACGGCAAGGAGGAAAGTTTTCTGGAGAAGAAAAGACAGCTGTCCAGAGAGGTTGCAAGTCTGAAAGAGACATACGAGCGCCTTGTGTCTCGCTTCCCGAACCTTCGCTTTGATTACAAGTAAGTCACGTGGAATATTTGAACCGGTAACTTGTTTTTTTTTTTGCTAAATTGACATTTTCTTCCCCCTTTCCCCACCTGATCACAATTAATACAATGTTGAAATGTCTTTCAGAGACCCTGAACGCGGATGGGACCGCAGTCAAGTGAAAGGACTACTGGCCAACTTGATTACAGTACGCGACGTCTCCTGCGTGACCGCCTTAGAGGTGGTCGCAGGCGGACGACTTTATAACATCGTCGTTGACACGGAGGTGAGTGTACAACGTGCGGCTCGACTTCAGCCACATGGCTTCTCATACTCAACGCGGGGAATGTTTGTGTGTGTGTTTAGGTGACAGGGAAGAAGCTGCTGGAGAAGGGAGAGCTGCAGCGAAGGTACACCATCATTCCCTTGAACAAAATCTCTGCCAAGACGCTGAGTGACAGAGTGGTCAATACTGCAAAGAGCCTGGTGAGCAAACCTAATCTTTGTTTTGCGTCATGAATGAATCCCCACTTAAGAGTGTCCATCCCCTTTCTCAGGTGGGAGAAGACAATGTGCACACAGCTCTATCCCTAGTGGGCTACGAGTCTGACTTGCGCAAAGCCATGGAGTATGTGTTTGGCTCCACGCTGGTGTGCGACACTCTGGACAATGCCAAGAAAGTGGCTTTTGATAAACAGGTGATGACCAAGACCGTCACTCTTGGGGGAGACATCTTCGACCCACAAGGAACTCTGAGTGGAGGTGAGAGCGAGGAGGAAGCGCGCATAGATTGTTTCCAAGCATTTACACGTTCTTAGCTATGTGTGCCTTCTTTGGCAGTGACATAGGGATGCAACTAACCAATATTTTGCTCATCGATTCATCTGCCATGTATTGACGCTGTCTGAATTATGCAAGCGTTCCGAATGTTTTGTTCCTTTCTCTTATTCCAGGAGCTCGTTCGCAGTCTGCATCAGTCCTGGTCAGCCTGCAGGAGGTGAAGGAGGTTCAGAGCAACTTGAATGAAAAGGAAGCCCAGTTGAAGGACATTGAACAACAATTGGCCAGCTTAAAGGGAACCGCCGAGAAGTAATGGCACCCTAAATTAGATGGCGATATTTCCGCGGATCATTTCAAACTGGTTTGGGTCTCTAAATGTTCTGCCTTGTCCCTGCGGCCTCCAGATATCGTCATCTGAAACAGCAGCACGAGTTGAAGGTGGAGGAGGAGCAGATTTTGCAGGTCAAGCTCCAGCAGAGCTCCTTCCACCAGCAGCAAGAGGAGCTGGAGAGGCTGCGCAAAGCCATCGGTCGGAAACATTTAAAAAGATTACAGATTTAAAAACACAACTTGTTTTCTTACACTGTGTATATTCTGTGACCAGATGAGAGTGAGGAGACTCTGCGTGTCAGCGAAGAGGTGCAGAAGCGGGCAGAGGAGAAGTACAAAGTGCTGGAGAACAAGATGAAGAATGCAGAAGCGGAGAGGGAGAAGGAGCTGAAAGCCGCCCAGCAGAAGCTCAACGCAGCCAAGGCCAAAGCAGATGCCTTCAACAAGAAGCTTAAGCAGAAGCAGCAGGTACGCAAACGCACCACAGCATTTGTCTAGAACGTTCCAAATCCATTTCTCAGCGACGAGTTGGTCTTTGTGTCTTGATAGGAGTCTGATGCAGTGGCCTTGGAGCTGGAGGAGCTGCAGCGGGAGCAGACTGGTTATGAGCAGCAGATTCAAGCTGTGGACGAGGCCACCAAGGCCATCAAGGAGCAGATCGACAGCATGGCCTGCACTGTGGCGCAGAACAAGGTTCCCACGCTACTCGTTATTCAAGTCAACAGCAACTCTTATTACGGGAACATGCTGAACGTGCAGTCATATTGTGTGCAGGAGGCAGTTCGAAAGGCCCAGGAGGAACTCTCCAAGAAGAAGGATGCCATCATGGCTCAGTTCAAAGAAATCAAGGTGAATATTTGGCCTTGGGCCGCAAAGCTTTCTGTTAAAAGGCACGTTCTAAAACTACCGGTTGAGAATCCCAGTCTACATCCGAAATATTTGTGAAAATTGGCAGCTCTCGTCTACATTGGCTCCTTGAATGTGTTTGATGAGGTGGTTGCTTCTGTGTCATGATTGTTTCAGGGGAAAACCACAGAAGCGGACAAGTTACGAGAGCAGAACAATGAAGCTCAACTGAAGGTTAAGGAATTAGAGCACAACATCAATAAACACCTGAAAGAGAGCCAGGATGCAGCAGCCGCGGTAAACAATCATTCATGTGTGTGATTTGTTTCACGAGCATGCACCCATGATCCTACCTTCTTCGTCTTCCTCACAGGTCGCTCGGATGCTGGAGGAGCACGACTGGATCCAGTCTGAGCGGCAGCACTTCGGGAGGCCCAACTCCTCTTTCGACTTCAAGACCAACAACCCCCGCGAGGCCGGCCAGCGCCTCAAGAAGCTGCAGGAGACCACCAGCAAGCTGGAGAGGAACGTCAACAAGCGGGCCATGAACATGCTTAGCGAGGCAGAGGAACGGGTGAGATGGAAAAAAAGGAAAAATGTTTCTAATCATTATAGAGAGACTGATTGATGTCCGTGTGCAGTACAATGACTTGATGAAGAAGAAGCGGATAGTGGAGAACGACAAGGCCAAGATCTTGCAGACCATTGAGGAGCTAGACCAGAAGAAGAAGGTGGCTCTCAATGTGGCCTGGCAGAAGGTTCGCCAACCAATCCATCCACATTTGTAAAAAAACACCCCCAAGTTAAATTTCTGCCAGGAAAAACTGCAGTTCCTGAAATGGTTCAGACGTAAATCACAATTACCATTTGCTTTCCCAGGTCAACAAGGACTTTGGTTCCATTTTCTCCACCCTGCTGCCTGGAGCCTCGGCAAAACTCGCTCCTGCGCAAGGTTGCGGCTTCCTGGATGGTCTGGAGTTCAAGGTCGCCTTAGGGAACATCTGGAAGGAGAACCTGTCTGAGCTGAGTGGGGGGCAAAGGTAAGCACAGGAAGTCAATCGCATAAATTGTCTATTTTTTTTAAAATAACGTCAAACATCTGTCCTTCAGGTCTCTGGTAGCCTTGTCGCTCATTCTCGCCATGCTGCTCTTCAAGCCTGCTCCCATCTACATCTTAGATGAGGTGGACGCCGCACTGGACCTCTCGCACACGCAGAACATCGGGCAGATGCTGCGAAGCCATTTTAGACACTCGCAGGTTGGCAACTCGTTAAAATGCAAATTCCACCTCACTGGTCATGTTCCATTTGCAAACATTTCAACTCTCTTCCAACAGTTCGTGGTGGTGTCACTCAAGGACGGCATGTTCACCAATGCCAACGTCCTCTTCAAGACCAAGTTTGTGGACGGCATGTCCACAGTGTCGCGCACTGCCCTCAGCCAGAGCGACACCAACCTGCCTCACAAAAGTCACGCACGACAAGGCGTAGCTAATAGAAGAGGGAATCAAGTCGCTTGTTAGATCAGCATCATCATAAACAGTTCATTGCTCATTCCTTTTGCTATCATCTTTACTGTTCATTCATTCTCTGAGATCTTTGTGAATATGTTGAAACTTTTGTTTTATATGTTATTTGCCATCTGTTTTAATCCCAATGCATAAATGTAGTAGTTTAGTAAATAAAATATGTACGCTTATACCTATTTGAAAATACAGGAGTCCTTTTTGGTCAATTATTATTTCTGTCATATGTGGTTGTTACTAACTTCTAATGAGAAAAAAAACACTAGATCAACACAAACTGATAGATTAGTCAAATAATCACTGTTGGGACAAGGTAGTTTTTATTTCACTTGTGACAAATTGAAACAACTAAAGCATGTATCACTTAAACAGGGTTGTAACTTAGTTTCAAGACCTGACAGAAAAAGTCACCTCATATATTTTGCAACGAAAACTCCAAGGTTTTCACCTCCCAATGTTTTAAAGAGTAATAATAGTATTGTCACTTTGGCAACAGTCCGCCAGGGTAAAACAGTTGTCGATATTTAACGAGTAGACAAACGATACAACAGTAGTAAAAGCCTCTCTTCGGGGCCATAATTAGTGTCAACCACTCTGGTTCATCACATTTAAATTTATTACTAGAACAACTGTCCAAAGAGCCAAATAGAAAGGACACTACAAAAGACAACTTTCACACTGGGGAACAAGGTGTGTAATTTCTTATTACTTTGACCACAGAGTTTATGTGGCTGCTTTGTGTGCATGTGTGACTGACTGAGACTGGCTCAAGGCTGGCTCTGGATATGCCTGCGCAGATCTTGAGCTTTGTCCCTCAGGTCTGGTCTGCTGTCTGACTGCAGCGTAGACAGGGAACGCTGCAGCTGCTCCCGACTCTTCACCGACACACAATCCCACTGTTCGCTCTCTGGTGCACACATACACATGTAAGTAAAACTATCAGTAATATAAATATGAATCATCATGGGGAAATAAAATCGAGGTAATGAAAGGCTGTAGTTGGTTTTTCCTCTTGGTGTCCTTACCTCCAGTCCTCTTCACAATCAGCTCCACTACAGACAAAGCCTCCGTCCTCACAGAAGAATAACTTTTGTTTTCTGGTAAAGGAGGAACATCACACATGAAGGGGAAGTGGAAGCCTACTGAAAAGTTCGACGGTGACGTTTACCTAAAGGATGAGTGAGAGCAGCACAGGTGTCGGTTAAGAGGCGAGACAGCGTGCTCACGTCGCTGCTGTTCTTCTCAAACAGCAGTAATCTGGAGGGAAAACGGAAAAAGGAATATTCATGTCGTGTGACAACATGACAGTCATTGGAGGCGTTTTTTGGTTGTCCTTACCCCTGGAAATAGGCCTTCATGCAGCGGAGAACGGCAAGCTGCACCTTCCATGTGCTCAACTGCAGCTTCTCACACATGAGGCTACAGACCTCCTCCTGGAAACGAGCTGTCACAAAAACGTGTGATATCAAAGATTAGTCTATTCATTTGTTATATCGGAATTTTGCAGCATGAGAACTCACATTGAGTCTGCGGGTTCTTCGGCCAAGTTTTTCCCATGGTGTCAAAAGCGCAGAGCACAACTTCAGTCTGCAGTTCTTTCTCCTTGGTTCCGAGGTCAACCTCCTCCTCTCGTGACCTCGGTGACGCTGCGCCGCTCTCTGGACAGCTCTGCCAACAAGTTGAAACACTCGACGTGTCACACAGAGGGGCTTCCTGCCCCCCAAAAAAGATGCAGCTGAAAGACACCAACGTTACCTTCTTTATCAGAGGGAAGAGGACGTCGGTCATGTCGCTGAAGCGGTCCTCCTGGCTGCTATGAAGCACGTCGCCAGCACAGCACAGGGCGGACATCTTGTACACCAGACTCTCCTTACGACATTCCTTGAAGACCACCTCCAGCACCTCTGAGGTGGTGGGCTGGCCTGCGCAAGGCTTCTGTAGCTCTGTGCTACAGAGAGTACATACGTACAAACATAAAAAAGCAGGATGAACTCAAGTGGATATAAAAAGTCTACACACCCCTGTTCAGAAACCCTTTTGTGATCAAAATAAACTTGACCAAGACTTATATAATAATAAAAATGTAAAATAACAAATGCAACAAGGGTGAAAAGAAAGACCTGCATTTGGAGACAATTGATCCAATAGCCTTCAGTAGTTCCTCCTAGAGGGTGGGAACAAAAGCCAAAGGACGCCATCACTTAGTACGCCATCATTGTTTTTGCAACTCTACAGTTTCATGCGAATTACCTTGCCCGCCCACGTGCGTCCCGCCAGACCCTGGATTAAGGCAGTCAGCACCAAGCCCAGGTGTGGCGCCACCAATGAGCCCGTCTGTTCCTTGGCAACGGTTGCCATGGCAGCTGCGCCCTGAGCCTTCATCTTCCAAGACTGGGACTGCAGTGCCTTCTGGGTAATGGCGATGAGCTCCGTCATGTAAAGGCGGATGCCCCCAAAACTTCCTGGAACCCCAATTTTTTCTTGTTTTTAATCATGACAGTGACCATAATTTACTTCAGTTTTTTTCTTATTTACATTAAATATAATCCATCGCTCCTTTTTCTATTAACTGTACTCATAATGGGTAAAGATGTCTCACCGGGGACATTCTCCTGCCACACTTCAGTCCACAAGGTGGCGTCGTGACTCTCTCCTTTATCCTCGTCAGTGGCGGGTGCCTGGTGCATGCCCAAGAAAGCCAGCGGCAGGGCCACTCCGGCATGGGCCTTCAGCACATCGGGGCTATAGTGGCTGATGGCGTGCACAGTCAGGGCACAGGAGGACTTGTACACAGGCTCTGGAAAGAAATCAAAAGGAATGTTCTTTATGAAGATGAATGTAAATTGGTTGTAGTGCTGCCTCACCTTCTTTCTCCAGGTACCAGGTGCTGAGCTTCAGAAGCAGCTTCTCCACACTGCTGTCTTTCGCGGTCTGATGGAGCAAAACAAACGGGCATACTGTATCGACAGTGCAGATCAATAAGACTGCTGTTGATTTGTGTTTCAAATGATAAATAGTTGTGCTGATCCACTTTTTGGAGCAGCCATCCAAACTACGCTTAGATGAACTTTACCACTTGGCGGAAAAGTACACGACACAGTTTGAGCTAACGCTGTCAAAACACCGGCGCAGAATTCAAAGTCCTTACCCTGACTAGATGGCCCAGTGCAAAGGCGAAGGCTTTCTGAACCACGGCGCTTCTGTCGTGGATGCCGCTGAGCAGAGCGCTCATTAGTTTACCTGAGAGCATCACAAACCATGAGCATCTTGCTTGTACGCAAGAAAACATGACAAAAGTAGCGGGCAGTGTGGCACCTGAGTACGGCGTAAGGTCCTGGGGACACTGCACTGTAAGTGAAATAATCACACTGGCACAACCACCCTGTGAAAAGAGATGATGTAAAGTCATACGTGGTCTTGCTATTTTTGAAAAAAACAAAACAAAACCATCAATTCATATAGTTTTGTACGATTTTTTGGTAACACTAAAATGCCACCAGATGGCGCCAAAGTATGAGAATATTGAAGCATACGTGTTTTGAAGTCATAACATTGTGGTATAGTTACATTTTCAACTATTAACATTGCTAATTAAAAATCTTTTTATGTCGATCACAGTTTTTTTTCTCACTTTTCTCTAGAAAGCCAAGCTCTAATTGCCTTACGGTATTCCAGGCTCATGCATTACCTTGGTGCCTAGCCCGACTCCGCTCTTCAGCAGCTCACACAGCTTGGGAACGAGCTCCCCCAACACTGTGACGTCGAGGTGCTGCAAACACTAGAGACACACAGACACAGGCATGTGATACCATACCAAAGATACCTTCTGTGCCATGCCTATCTCCAAATTACATTACCATATTAATGGTTTCCATCATTGGCGAGGACTTGGCAGCGCTGAGCCTGGCAGCATCCATGGCACTCTATTATCAAAATGGACAAGTCAAAGTTGTTAAGAGGTCTTCAGCTGCCGCACCTGCATGATGATGATTCGTAAGGAGAGCTGCTGTTACCTTCTCTTGCTCCGTGGCTCTGAGACTGAGGTAGTTGAGCACCTGAGGCTCCATGGTGCTCAGGGCCTCCAGAAGAGCTGGGATGAGTCGGGAAGCGTGAGGCTTGAGTTTGGCTCCGGCTGTCTTACTGATCTTTACTAGGGTCTGGATGCTGGTAGAAAAAGAAAAACAATTTAGAAACAAAAAAGCTGCATGCAACAATAGAAACAAGAAATGATGTTACCTCAGCGAGCGAACCTCAGAGACATTGCTGACTATGCCCTTCTCCAGCAAGGTGGGAAGAATTGCGGCCACAGTTCTCTGGGCAGTAGAACCGGTGGACTCGCACATACGAGTGCACACCTGGACGCAGAGTGAGGTCAAGTCATAACGGGTTCATTTCTCAGCCGGTAAACCGAGGCGGGAGTGATTGAACGCTTTACCTTGCCGAGCGTTTTTAGTGTTAGATCTGCAGCCTTCCTCACCGATTCCTGAAAGACATTTCAATTCAAGAGTTGAGACTCACAAGTCAGTAGCAACGGTGGAGAAATACTTATCAGACCTTTTTAAGACGAACTGTTGCGCAACTGACACATTTCACTCACCTTAATATCATCAAGAACTCTGAACAGAGTCTCCCACATCTCGGCCAAGTGATCAATGAGGTCGTCAGCTTGGCGGCCTCGAACCAAGTCGTTCAGGGCCAAACAGCTGTGAGGAAAAGTCACTTTTGAACACATTGGGTTGTGTTTTTGGCAGGAGGTGACAAACTGGTGGAGCCTGCCTTTTTTAAAGTAGAAGTCAAAAATTTCTTTTGACAATAACATGCTGTAAGAACGCAATCTTGGCAGGGTACGCCCAATCGGCATATCATCTTGTTTGAATGAGTTTGCACAGGAAAGCATTTACCAAATGAGGCCCAAATTGAGGATATATTCAAATAGGCATACAAGCAACCGACCTGGACTCCCGCACTCTCCAGGTGTTGCTAGTGAGGTTGGAAATGACATCATGCAGAATCTCCTTCAGGTATTTATCCACCTGACACCGACCGAGAGAATACACTTGAATGAGCATACGCAAAGCTCTGAGAATGTTTCACATTTGAATCGACACGAGGTTTTTCCTACCAGGGTTTTATCAGTAACTAAGGCATCCCAGATGCTGGTCATGGCCTGGCGAACGCTGAGGTTGGGGTCAAACTGGTAGCGGTACAGGCGTGGCACCAGCTGTGGCAGGAATGGAGCGAGCTGCTCACCGGCCTTGGTAGCAATCATGTGAAAGCCAAACGCGGCGCCCTGAAAAGGAGGAGAGCTCAGGTTGGAGAAGGGAGTGTGAAACATGGCCAGTATTGGCAACAAATTTTAAAGTAAATCTTTTTATTTTTACATGACTACTTAGATAATGTTTATTATTGTGGCTATTGTTTGGAGTGGTGCTCCTATCCAGACACCTAAAATGCATGCTTCTCATTTTCAATAGTCGGATGATGTCTTAATAGGAGAGAGGTTGAGCCAGTCACCTTTCGAGAGTTCCACATGGCGTGATGGTTGGCCAGGTTCATAAATTTGTACACGAGATCAGGCTGGTTCAGGTCACTTGCCAACGAGCAGAGCTCTTTGTATGTGGACAAGCTGTGGCTGCCGGGCACAATATTAAACGGAGCTTACAATACATACGGCAGAACAGAATGTGTAGAAATGGGTGGAATATTTACCCATCGGGTGTTTTGCCGATGCCTTCGCCTTGGAACACCTGTGTGTCTTCTGAAACGGCGTGTTTAATTCTGTTTGGAAAGACAAATGCAACGTTAAAGTCATGTGACCTGTAAGCAAAAAATGCCTTCTTTAATTTGAATCCTCTCACCTTTTGCCGGTCATGAGTGTTTCCACCAGGGTGGAAACCAGTTCCTGCTGGTCTGTCTTTCCACCCATCTCATAGACCAAGCCGAGGCCTTTAGATGCCACATCCTGACTCAAATCTAAATCAAATAAGAGTTGTTGTTTTTTTTTTTTTTTAATCAAAAGCATACAATGCTGCAACAATACCTAGCTAGTGACACAAACAACAGGTTGGGTTAAATTTCTCTCACCATCTGGGTCTGAAAGAATGGAGATGAATGCCACCTGGATCTCCTTCAAATGGGACTGGAGGAGAAAAGATAACAGGAAGATGTTTCCATGGATTGGTTTGAAATGTCTGCTATGTTTCATAAAAAAAAAAGTAAATAAAAAAATAAACTGGACCAATCGAGGACAAATAACCTTTTCATTATTTGCCATATCCTGTTTTCCTCTAATGTAGAAAAAGAGCCCATACCTTGATTTCCTTGTGTTGGCTGAGTTTCTTAACCAGAGAGAGAAGCCAGATGCAGGCTGCCTGCCGGACATGAGGATTCTGGCTCGGAATGTACTTTGACAACACAGAGTTGAGGACCCAAGGAACCACGTCATTGGTTTTGACATCTGGCAATGAAAGCAAAGCAGTCAGTTGACATTTCTTTTGTTGCTTTTTTAAACGTTTAAGCCTTCTGACCCAAAATGGGTCATATATGGCATATAGCTGGCGCCCAGCTTCACTTCTTACTTGAGGGTGGGCTGTACTGTTCGTCAGTGCAGGTCCATGGATCTCTTACAGCTCCAGAAGTGGTGCCTAAAGCAGCGGTGGTAATTGCTTCTCCCACTGTGAACTGCAACTCCACTTGCTTGGCCTTGGAAAGTAAAAAATGGGGGGGGGGGGGGGGTCGGGAAGACAAAAAATATTAAAGCTTATTGACTGTTGTAGTCAAGATGAATGGTTACGGAAAATTTAACATCAGCTCCTATATTTCAAAACCATAAACCGGCAATTCCAATAATTACGAGTCACACCTCTACTGAGTCCATAAGTCCCTGTAGCAGCTTCTTTTGATGAGGGAAATCTCCATCTCCTACTGGAAGGTAGCCCAAGGTTTGGATTGAGCGCTCTTTTATCTAGATCAAGTGGAGAATAAAGACACACACACAAAAAGGTATAAGCCAACATTGCTTCTCTAAAGTAAAGTGCTCTGGGCAAGTTCAGAAACGTTACCTTTAAACTCTCCTTGCCAGAAGGGATGCGCGCAAGCAGGTTTTCTACAACGGACAATTTGGAGAGGCCTTCACCCTCGGCTGGAATCAGCAGGGCTCCATTCCGACCTATTTCTCCGAGAGCTGTACATGCTGCTAGTGGCAATAGTGCACTACTGTTGTCCAGGAAGGAACCTGAATTGAAACACACAAAAACTTCAGGATAAAGAGCCAGAATGATAAGACGTACAAAATACGAAACTTTGTACGTACCAACTGTCTTGGTTGCCATGGCAACAATGGCATCCTCCTCCTGAGAGGGGACGCTTCCCTTGTGGGTAAGCTCACTGCATGCGGCAGCTTTCTTTTTGCTCATATATCTTCCCACCATGTAGCCAAGTGCCAAGATAGCACCGTGCTGAGTCTCGGGGCTCTTGAGTTTTAAACAAAACCCATTTGCAGTTAGTCAAGCGAGTCTTAAGCATATCAAATAGTGAGAGTGTCTTACGTGGTTGTCTTTGGTAATCTTGACCAAGTTGTGCACGGCGGCCTGCAGATCATTGCCTGTCATGGTGGAGACAACCACAGCGTACAGTTGGGCTGCGAGCTCCCTCATGTCCTCCTTATTTGTGTTCATCAGACTCTGGAGAGGAAAACAAACATTATGAAATGAATATACAATAACACATGTGAAGAACACTGACCTTAATCCAGTCTATTTTATCAACAAACTTGGGAGCCAGTTTCTCTGGGCATACAGCCACCACCTCCAAGAGAAAGTACATTGCGGGAATTCCTATTTAGAGAAAAAAAATATTTGTAATACTTACAATCCAAAGTTCTCGCTTTGATGAACAAGTGTGTTTACCTCCGACGGCAGAAAGCAGCTGCTGCAGCAATTCCAGGTAGATGTGAACAGGATTGGTTTCAGCGCCCTTGGACCCCGAAGAGGGAGGCTCAGAAGACAGAAGTGTGCGGACATATTGGCCTATGGCTGGTGCGTCATCCTGCATGTTTGAAAGTCGCATCGACAGTGGCCTGGCGCCCGCGCTGTACGCCAGACACATCCTCAGGTAGTGGACAATCTGAGGGAAAGGGGGAGGGCAAAATATGGGGCACTGCACTAGAAGCAGGAGTTTTATGTCCACATCAGTGTTGTGAATTACCTCTGCAAAAGCAGACGGGTTGAAAGGAATGACCGAGGTTCCAACGATGTATTTAGCTGGAGTCTTGATTCTCTGAGATGCCTGTAAATTAATTTAAAAAAAAAAAAAAAAAAGACACATTTATAAATATTTCACAACAGGGTGTCAAGTTAAAAAAAAGATAATAATAATAATAATAATAAATTATATTTATAACGCACTTTACATTCGGGGGAATCTCAAAGTGCTACATGGCAGATAAAAAACAAGAAAACAAAACAAGATAGAGGGAGTCTCACCTCCTCTTGAATGTAGGCCACCATGTCTGGAAAGGAAGGAATTGGCTTGGGCCCCTCCTTCTCAGGACTTTTAGTCGGAAATGTCCTCAACACCTTCTGAGCCTCTCCACTCACCTCCTCGCGCCTAAAACCACAAAAGAGAACCATGTTGGGGATGGGGAAAATGACTCAAGCCATAAAATACATCCATACAGAACATGCCAGAACGTGATTGGTACTTACGGGTCTCCAGCGGCAAGCAGCAGCAGGTATCTTGACGGCACATGATCAGGCCCAAACACTGTACTGGCATACTTCATGGCAACCTGGCGAACTTGAACCTCTGGCTGTAAAACAAAACAATAATAATAAACATTTACTAGTTAAGTGCATCCCCAAACAGAGACACCATGAACAATCTATTGCTGAGTGAATAATAATAATTTTAGCACTTTAAAGCATCTGTCCACTCAGCAAAGATTGTATTGCCCTGTTTCCACTCACCTTCACAATGTATGCGCCCACCAATGCTTCCATCAGGTTAAGCAGTGCCCCCTGTAGGTTAGCATAGGCCCCGACCATCATGGACAAAGCCTCCTGGATGGCAAGACGAACATCAGGCTCCTCCTGAAAACACAGCGAGACGATAAGAATCACATGTCACAATGTGCTGCCATCGGCAAAATGTCTGCTAAACTCACCTTGCACATAGACTCAAAAAACTGTTGCACGAGCGCGATATCCTTTGTGAAGAGCTGTGGCATACGGCTACAAAGAAAAAAAATAATAATTAGAAGTCTAAATAGCTGTGTTCATGGGGAGGGAGTATTATTAATACCTTGAGAGCTTTCCAACAGCAGAATATGCAACACATAGTAATTTTGGATCCTGTGAACACATTTTCGCCATTTAGTATGTGGGGAGAAAAAAAACGAAATATTAAAAATGAAGGATTTACCTCTTTGTATTCATTTATAAGCTTAGTAAGGCCATTCAGCAGCATTAGGCCTAAAGGTTTATTCGTGCCAGGGCACCTGAAACACAGAATTATTTTTTAAAACTTGTTCAACATAAAAGATGATTAGTCTATTGAGAGGAAAGATGTTTCTTTCTTACACCATACAGATGTGATGGACAAATTGCAAAGTGAGAGAGAGCAATTTGTTGTTGGTGTTGGCTCCAAACAAACCATCATAAACAACCTTGAAGGACGGGAGAAGGGAGGTACTATCAGTCGGTGGAGAAGAATTGCACGCAAACCATTCACATCTAGCAAAGGATGAATTTTGTGGTGCCCATGGAACGCACCTGGATATTAGCAGGGAAGCACTCTGCGGCAAGACGCGAGCGTAAAAGATGCGGCAGGATCTTTAACTTGACTCTCGTGCTCGCTGGTTCGTGTTTCAGCTCATGCTTCATAGTGCCGCCCTGAAAGATCATACCACGCTCGATTCAAATACCGTACCCGGTCATTATCGGTGAGCATGCTCACAAACCTTTGTTTTGAGTGGAACGTCTCCAAGGTACACTTTGTACATCTTGTTAATTATTAAGGGGTTATTCCAATCGATAATGCTGAAAGACAAAATCAATCTTTTGACCTGCAAAATGTCGGCCTAAACTGTGCACGTCCATCTTGTTCCCTACTAACCTCTGTTTACTCTTGAGCTCCAGATCAGCTGCAGTGGCCACACTGTGTCGTGTGTCGCTAGACGCCACCACTAGGTGCACCACCGTCTCCACTTCTGGCACTTGCTTCGCCTCAATGAACTTCACGATGCCCAGCTTACACTGTTGAGACCAAACGCATGATGAAGCCTAATTGAAAGGGAAGGGAGTAGGCCTGCTGCAGTGACCTTAAATGACTTTACCTGCTCTAGCTGCTCTGAAGTCCACTGGGCCTCCCCAATGACCCTCTTGGCAGCATAGATATTCATCCCCGGGGGAGCCTGGGGGAGACTCTGCCCCGATGCAGCCGCAGCAGCCCCATCAGCAGAACCTCCTTGGGAGGAGGACGGCGAAGGTCTAGTGGGAGACTCACTGAGCACAAACCTAAAGAGACAGTAAATCAACAACTTAGATACAATATCACTCACTCTATGATATAAATGGTACTAACCACCAACTCACCCGTAAGGCATCAGCAAGACATCCAACATGAACTCCAGCAAGAGCTGTACTGTTTTTGGCCGCTCACTTAAGTTAAAAGGAGAGGCGCTCTTGCAGGCGTCTGCTGGATATTTCATATGGTAAAGAGTAGGAATCAGCAGGTGCATTAGGCTAAGAGAGGATGGAGAAGAGATGCAAAATAATGAGGAGAGGGGGAAAATAAGTTCAGGTCAAATAAAGAGGATTGATACAAACAGCGAGCCTCGTAATCTGGTGCAAATCTTCATGCATATATGATGGAATCTCCAGTTTCAAATGGAAAGCAAATAAGAACAGAAATGTCATGTCTTACCTGTCCTGCTGAGGCTGCGGCTTGCCTTCCATAGCGGTCAGAAGGGTGGGGGCCAACTCACACTGCCTTCCCACCTCCAGCCGTGGGTAGCCCATTTTTATGTAGATGATTGTGAAATTCTAAAAGGGGAGGGTGGGGAATCAAGTCGCCACCACTAATAGAGTACAATCGCTTTGTTTCAAAACGAGGGACCATACCGTAACAAAAGAAGCCGCTGCAGGGTCTTGGTACTGAACCAGTAACGTTTCGACCGGTAGCTGAATTTTAGGTCGGCTTTTTATCCTCTTGTTCAGGTGGACGAGCAGCTCCATCACCTAGCGTGGCAATATCCATGAGGGCATATATAAATGCTTCTAATCAAAATAAGGATTGTGAAATGGCGCTCATTCGGATATGCAGCACATAGACCGAATATTGTAGAAATAATTTGCACGTCGGAATCTGTCTGGATTTAATGATTTGATGTTTGGGGGGGAACTCAACAAAGCAAGGATGCAATATTCAGAGATAAAAAGCCTTCTTACTTTCTTGCGCACACCCTCCTGCACACTGGAAAGTTTCAGGAGAACAGGGGGGAGAAATTTGGAGATAATGTCCTGAAGCTGATCATCTGTCTCTGCATGGCCCAGGCGCAGAAACACCCGCTCCAGTTGATCTGTCAAAACCAACTTTATTAATTCACTTTGTTGATGTTAACAGCAGTTGTTTTGTTGTTGATTCCCAGTGATGCATTTGTAGAAATAAAGTGATACATATCTGTTTTATAACATTCTAATAAAAACATTACTCAAGGTAGTTTGAGCAAATTTAATGAGTATCTAAGAAGTAGCGTTCACTTATAAAAAGATTGGTGACCCTTGATCTACATGAATCGTTTTGACATCTGCACAGCACTTCAATGCCGAACAAGACTTGGGGTGTAACCAGTGGCTGGCAGCTCCAGCTTCCTCCCGAGTCAAAGAAAACAAAACAATTATCCATCGATATAGAGCAATCAAATATAAGTTATCCAAGTTTCTATTAAAATCTAGTCCTGACAGCCGCTGTGTATGAGTCCATTTCTCAGCCCTGCTTGCTCTTTCTTGGCATGGTTCCCCGAGCAGCGACAGCTCACACCAAGCAGTGCAAGCACGCATTTCCCTATTTCTCTAACCTAAATCGAAGCTTACGCACAAACGACATCGTGACTAAATACGCTTAAACGTTGTACACTGCAATTTGGTGGATCCCCAGCAGATGATCTTACCTAAGCAATTCGTATTAAAAAGGTTTGTGGCACATTCTAATTTGACCATGACTGGGCAAACGGCCTTGTGACGATAGTTAGCTAGCAAGTGCTAATTAGCATGCTAACAGTTTTGCATTTATCTCTAAACGCGCTGTTCCCTTGATCGTCTAGATAAGACCGGGGGCTAATGTAAACCGTTTTTATGTGTGCGTACACATAAGACAGCCACAAAAAAGTCGAAAAATTGAGACGTGATTCACTGTTAACGCACACAGAAACTTACTGAGTTCATCTTGGGCAGCCATGTTTGCAGAGGGTTATTAGCGACCCCTACAGATTGCAGTGTGTTACCGCACCTACAGCTTCGTATATAACGCATCACAGAAATGCATGAAACGTACGTCAAAGTATTTTGACTCAAATAAACTTTTCCCCACAATCAACATTCTGTTTAATTTACAACCTCAAAAATAAATCTCCTCGACAATATGCGCATTAGTGATGTTGTAACTATAGCAGACTGCTCTGCATCCTGCGACTCGATTTGTTTCTAAAATTACAATAATGTATATGTATTAACATCAAAACACCTCTCAATATAATATAATGCAATTCCAAACCACTATATCACAAAATATTCTTGAATGGGCAGGTCAGTCACGTGACCTCAACCCGGTTTAGCATGCATTTATAATGTATAATGTATCAAAAAACAACTGAAAACCGCTACAGAAAAGAAAAAACCCAGCATCTGTTGGTGTCCATGAGTTATATAGTCACCATCTTAGTGAAATCGAGGGATTATGCTTATAAATTATTTTGTACCTCAAAATTGTGCATATTGTGACCATACATTATGCTGTCATAATGCAATCTCTGCACTGCAATTAAGATTTGTATTTTAAGAGTTACAGACTATGTATATATGTATTTTGAACGCCTCTATCGAGAATTGGCTACTATATTTTAATCAAGAGGACTAAATTGCACACTTGATTGAAAAAAAAGTATGTTTAAAATGCCCAACATAACCATAACAACTATGAAAATTGCAATGCAGTTAAATATGCCACATAATAACTTCATCATCTTGTGTGCGCGCTCCCGAGAGGCTTCTACTTTTGTCGACGGTCGTCGACGTAATAAATGCTGTGCACGAGCGGCACCGAGCAGCAGGAGCAGTTGTCATGTGAATCAGCTGGGCCGAACTAGGAAGAAGATAACAACATCGCGGCTCGCTTTTTCGAAATCAAGGTAATGCACATTCTTATCATCCCATGATCGGCCTTGCAGATGATCGCCCCGTATCTCAAGTATCTCAATTCCCGCAGGCTTTGTGCATTTCGTGACTCATTTGCTCCAAACAGCTAACAGTTAGCCTCGCTAGCTAGATAAAAGTTGGCATGAACATTAATGCCAGTGTTCCTCTCGCACCGTGAGCCGTCTTTTGTTTATTCGTGGACCAGACAACTTTGGCAATTATTGCAATAGTGTTTATGTTACGTGAATTTAAATAGAAATACCATCATTTCGCACAGTCGTAAAGATTAGTAGTTGTGGGCCTGTGTGTGCAGCCACCTTAGTGGGACATTTAAACCCCCACTCGGCTGTGCGCACTCACAAGTTAGCAAAGCGAGCGGCTGGCTTGTATTTGTCTGTTTTATTTTATTTTTTATAGCCATGCCAGTCCTGCTGAGTCGTTGCCAGTAAACGCTTGTTTTATAACGAAGCTCAAGAGTTATTTCATGAGCTAGCGAGCTGGGCTATTTTGCTAAGCCATTGCTAGGAATCAAAACAAAACGTAGCATAGTCAGCTAGCCGAGCAGACAACAAAGATGAACCGTGTCGAATAAACTTGGTTGATGGTAAATAGTGAACCTTATTCAGAAATATTATTTAGTTACGTGCCATGATGTTAACACCTTTTTTCTTATTATTGATGTGTCGACTGATGTGATGCACGCTTTAAGGACAAGACGTTACGAGCCGGACAATGGCGTGTAATGTAAACAACATGTAGCAACAGTTAATCGTATTCGAGAGCGATCGTTCGATTCGTCTTGAAGATGTGTTACATAAGCACGTCTGAATCCATTATAATGCGACCCGAGTGGCTGTTTGTCTAAAATCCCCACAAAAGTAGTAAACGTCGTGTTTCTTTGTTTATGGTAGAATTCAAATCACTTTTGGGAGTGGGGCGGGCGGATGGGACAGCTCCAACAGGGTCCCGTTTGGCATCATAAAAGGATTTGAGGCATCATTTGTATGGAGCTCTACTGCCACCTGGTGGTGAACTTGCATATTCAAGAGTTTTTATTCGCCATGTTTGAGCGTGCCAAACAAGGAATTTGACTTCGGTAAATCACAGCCTCTGTTCAACATTTAGGTGACTAACAACACTCAGGACATGTGAAAAATGGCAAATATTCTCAAACATCCCCTGATCTTAAACTCCCAAGAGGGCAAGGGAAAACTCAAAACTCCAGCTAGGGGAAATGAGAAACCTTGAGAAGAGACCACAGATGGGAGGGTCCCTCTTCCAGGATGACCATGTACCCTATCATGTGAAGGCTTACCATGTATCTGAGAGTATCACAATGATCGCCCGGGTATTAAAGTCAAAGTCAAAGCCAGTTATAGATTAAAATATATATTTTCTTCTAGGTTTAAACGCTCACCATCTTTACACATTTATTGCACAGCCAGTTTTAAAATCCTAACCAAAGAGAAGATTCAAGATCTTCACTTGTCATTTGTTAAGTAAAAACACAACGATAACACTAATCAATGAAATTCTGAATTTTCTATGTTTCTCTACCTATAAAAAGAATATAAAAGGACATAAATACCAGAACAATTGTGAAAAAAAATCATTTAACAAAAAGACAGTGTGAACTTTTGGAGTATTCCACCTGTCCTGTTTTTATTATTCTTTTTTCCCCCCAGTTTGCATCTGATGAGGCGACATCATGGCGGGAGCAGAGGTGTGTACCCCTGCAAACCCCACTTGCAAAATTATGACCTTCAGGCCCACAATGGAGGAATTCAAGGACTTCAACAAGTACCTAGCTTATATGGAGTCTCAGGGTGCCCAGCGCGCAGGTCTGGCCAAGGTATGAAGACCTCCCCATTTCCTACCGTTTTCCCCAAAAGCAACAGTCTATCATTTCTCTTTTTTTCTCTCCAGGTGATTCCTCCTAAAGGCTGGAAGCCTCGTCGTACCTATGATGACATCGACGATTTGATGATCGACGCACCCATTCAGCAGATGGTGGCTGGCCAGTCAGGCCTTTTCACTCAGTACAACATTCAGAAGAAGCCTCTCAGTGTGCAGGAGTTCAGGCGACTAGCTAACAGCGACATGTGAGTATCCTGACAATCCTGCTGACATCTCTCCATACGTTTCCAACAAAGCTGCCAGAGGTGAAGGATGATCATCGTGTTCTAAGTTAGTTGTATTTCCCCATAGGTACTGTACGCCTCGTTACCTGAACTATGAAGATCTCGAGCGGAAGTACTGGAAGAACCTGACGTTCGTTTCGCCCATATATGGTGCTGACGTCGGCGGCAGCCTCTATGATGAGGTAGGCCGAACGATTTAGAGATGGAAATGCAGTGATGGTTTGTAATCCCTTGCGGTTTATGTTCTTCTGTGTTTTGTTTCATTTTCTGAGACACCCTAAATAGCCACAAAATACTGCCATAGCCCATCTAATCATGAAAGCAGTCGAATAATTGGTGTTACCAAGATTTACAAGTGTTCTCAGTTTGTATTTTGCTTTTACTTGCAAGTTGTGAGCTAGTAGGTGACGGTTTAACTTTGACCATCAACTTTGAATCTAAAATCACTGTCTTAATCTTTTAGGATGTGGAAGAATGGAACATTGGCCACCTGAACTCAATCTTGGACGTCATCGAGGAGGACTGCGGTGTGTCCATCCAGGGCGTCAACACTCCATATCTCTACTTTGGCATGTGGAAAACAACTTTCTCCTGGCACACCGAAGATATGGACCTCTACAGTATCAACTACCTCCACTTTGGAGAGCCCAAGTCCTGGTTAGTGCGTGTTTTATGGTGGATGGACAAAAAGCACTTTATACAGCAAAATGCCATCAAGTTCAACGATAGCACAAATTTTACAACCAAAGAAACACGATTCCAACCTTCACAACAACGTGTATCTCACTTACTTAGCCTCAGGGTAGCCACAGTGCTCGTTTTTTAACTATTGATCTTTCAGAGCAATCATTCGAACACAGCAAATGCTTGTTTAATTCTGTCAAGTAAATAAAATTAGGCCATTACAGTCAAATAGAGCCACTCATCAAACTAGAACGGCCAATGCTGCTTAGATTAGGTTGATGCAATGTGATAAATAACTATTGATCAGGCAGCGGGTCTTTGCTTAGGCAGAAACATTGAGTCAATGTGTGTCGGAAGGTTTGTATACAGCGTGAATATTTGGACTTGTGCATGGAGAAAAGTAGGTAAAATCACAACAAACATTTCTCTTGTGTCTTGTAGACGACTTAGCAGATTCATTATTTAAGCAGTGGTTGAAGATTTGTTTTTTTCTTTATCCCAGGATAGGGGCAGCTCAAAGATGCATGCCTCGCAAAAGCCCCTTTAACTATCCCCACCTATCACGTCCTTCCTAAGTTTCCTGTGTGAATTCCACATTTTCTTCTTATTGATTTTTATTTACTTTCCACTAGATGGCAGTCTTGAATTAGCGATCCCTCTTTGTCCTACTTGTACCACACACAGAGGCTCTAAAAATGACTCAATATTGAGAGTGTTTGGAAAGTCACAAGTAATTAATTCCCCATCTGTCTTTTGCCTGATAGGTATGCCATCCCCCCTGAGCATGGGAAGAGACTGGAACGTTTGGCTACAGGTACATTTTCATTTGATTTCACCTTAGTGTTTGAAGTAATCAAGTGAAGATTGAGTAATGGTGTCATTGCGTTTAAACCATGAAAAAACAAACAAAACAAGTGTTTGAATTAGAATGCATGTATTTTGGGAAGAAAATGATTGCCCCCCCCCCCATTGTCTGAAGTTAATTTTTTTTTCTTCAAGTAGCTGTGATTCTCAGATTTGTGATTCTGTGATTTGTCACAGTCTTTTAATTTCGTGTGTGTGTGTGTGTCTTTTATCAGGTTTCTTTCCTAACAGCTTCAAGGGATGTGAGGCGTTTCTCCGTCACAAAATGACACTAATCTCCCCTTTTGTGCTGAAGAAGTATGGCATTCCCTTTGACAAGGTGAAAATGACTTTTTATTCTTTAGAAAACAACTTTTCATACCTGTGGATTTCTAATTTCCTTTCACTTGTCATCACAAAGACAGCAGTGTTTTCTTAAAGTCCTTTTACCATTTCCCACTCTCAAATGCAAACTTTCAGATTACGCAAGAGGCTGGAGAGTTCATGGTCACCTTCCCTTATGGCTATCATGCTGGCTTCAATCACGGTTTCAATTGTGCAGAGTCCACCAACTTTGCAACCATACGATGGATCGAATACGGCAAAAACGCCACACAGGTATCAAATCAGCTGATTGTCATGAAACTGCAGCCCAAATGTTGTAAAATGAAATTATCAGTCTATGTCAAGTGAAATGGAGTTTCATATTTGTTCTTTCTTTCCCCATGTCTAGTGTACTTGCAGTAAGGATATGGTCAAAATATCCATGGAGCCTTTTGTAAAGAGGTTCCAGCCTGACCGCTATGCCAACTGGATGCTGGGCAAAGATTCTTCGCCCATCGACCACACACTGGCCACTCCCAGTACAACACCCGAATTGCAAAGCTGGTTGCAGCGGCGCTGCAAGATGAAATCCTCCAATAAAAGGTATTCTTCCCTTTTACCACTTGTGGTATTTGTCTGATGCTGTTTTTTTTTTTTACACCTCTTAAATGTTGTTTTCATTGCTCATACAGTGGCGGCCACTCTCGGATGCGTTTAAAACGTCTCCGACCCACAGAGGAACCTGTTGGTCTGCATGGTAGTTCTCTGTGCAGCAGCAGGAGGAAAGGCCTGTGCGGTCCGCCTGGGCCCAAAATGCGACGGTCTGTCCAAGAAACGCCTTGCAAATCAATAAAGGCAGAAGAGGAGCAAGAGCAGGAGAAACACGGAAGAAGAGAGACGAGACAAAGCCAGAGCACTCTTCAGCTTTCTGGTAGGACTTTCTTGTATGTCTTTACATTTGGGTTTTATTTTCTGTTTATATAAATATAATGTGTCTGTTGACATTTATTGCAGATGAATTCTGTGCAACCTACTCTGCGTCTACAGGTCGCTGCAGGCAGATGTGCGTGGTCAAGGTCAACCGAGTCGAGGGCAACACTTTGGATTTGTCTAACACGGAGCTCCAAAGCTCTCAGTCCTGTTCCAGTCCGTCGCCGGCCTCCTCATCAAATCAGGATTTGAAGGCAGAAACCGACACTCATAGTGACCCAGAAGACATCTCAAGGGCTGAGATCAATGATAGGACTTCTGAAGGACTCAGAGATTTAGCTGAGCCATCTCAAACACATCTAGGAATGAACACTTCAGCTTGTTGCCCCTCTGAACCTCAAGACCTCTTAAATTCTCAGGACTGTTCTCCCAGGGACCCTCCCATGGAGACCGCTACACTCACCCCCCCTTACCACACAACAAGCGCCTCCACCGAGACAGCGATGGGCTCATGTCCTCTTGATTCCGACGCTCAGACAACAAACGTATCGAGTACAGGAAACACGTCAAGCCTCCCAGAACCAAACACTAACCGCAGCATGAACAAAGCATCTGGAATTTGCACAAATACGAGCGCCGAACCAGAATTAACAATCACTTTTGACCAAAAACACATTGACTCACAATGCACTACAGAGGGAGATTATGATGCGGAAGCCAAGCCAGCAGAGGGAGCTAGTTGCACATCAAGTGCCCCTCCCGCCTCGCCAAGCCGTGACTGCGTGTTAGAAAACAGCAGTTGTGAGCAAAGTGTTTTCCTCCCGTTGCTACAAAGCAGCGCAGTGGATATGCCGCACCTCACTCCAGAGCCAGCAGACACATTTGCAATCTGTCCTTTACCGCCCGTACTGACCCAAGAGATGCCCTCCCTTACCCCAGCTGACGATGGGCTTCCCGCCACCTCCAAATCTTGCACGTACTCTCACCAGTTTGCACCTGTGCTCCAGCGGGAGATGCCAGGAGCTTCTCCACCCTCGCGTATACTCGAACAGGAAGAGACTGACTCAAGTATTCCCAACGAAACCTCCCATCCAGAACAAATCCACGATTGGCATTTACCGTCTTCAAACAATATTCCCATTGCAGAAATTCCAAGGTTAGAAACGGATGTGACTCATCTAGCTGGCGATGACCGAGACAAAACATCCGATTGTGTTCAGGAAGGTGTTTTCATGTCTGACGTAGATGGCGAAAAGCACGCGACGATTGGAAACTTTGAAGAGAATGAGGCCTCCTACCAGCTAGCTCAGAGCGTTGCACCCTTAATAGAGCAACATTCCATCTTAGCCGAGTTAGCAACGATTGATAACTCCAAACACCAAGATCAAACCGATTTGCCATTGAGTCAAAGCAGTGTTGGCCCGCTTGGGTCTGCTACCTCATCTCATAATCCCTCATCCCCTTCTATCCCCAAGCACCATTACTCCGAATTAGAACTTCACTCTCATTCACCGTGTACACCCCAAAGTCCACACGCCGAGCCTCCGTATGACTCCAGCAGCATTTGGAGGACCTTCAACTCACAGGGCCCCGCTGTGCTCATCCAGCCAGAACCTTCCTGCGACTTCACCCATGACCCCATCTCGTACACCGTGTGGACCGAACCCCAGTGCAAAGAGGTCACACATCTGCAGGATCCTGAAGAAGAATTACGTGAGGGCCAAGAGGGGGACTCCGGACCTCTTACTTGGGCTCAGCTCGAGCCCACCTCGCTCCTTTCAGTCACTGCCGCTGAGATTGCGGAGTCACGCGGCGATGAAAGGGAATCCGACGGGGAGTTAGAAAGACGCTCCTCCGGAGGTGCTGTTCTACCTTTGGTGATGGGAGAAGGTGAGCAGGCTGAGATGTCTGAAATGGAGGAAGACGAGTCTGATGAGGACGAAGAGCAGCAAAGCAGTGCCAACGACGAGAGCAGCAGTGACTCATCCGACGAGGAGGAAAGTGATCTCACTGACTACGAGTGTGATGAATCAGGCTTGGAACCAGGCGAGGTTTGCGCTGTGAGTGTTTTTGTCAAACAGTCCTCTCCCGCATAATGTGTCCGTCTACTGATGAGTATCCTCCTTCTTGTTCATGCCAGTACCCTGCTCTGGCAGTCAAGAGGACCACTAAGAGCTGGCGTCACCCACTCAGGAAACCCACGGCCAGGGCTGTACCCACTGCGGTCAAACATCAGGCCGCCAGTGATGATGGTCAGTACGCACACACTTAAAAGTTCACTGAGGCCTTCTGTTGAGGTTTCGCTTTGAAAAGAGTCAGACATGTCTCATTCTTAATGTGTGGTTTTATGTTGCAAAGCAGGTGGTAGCGAGCCAGAAAGTCATCATCATTTGCCGTCTTTGGTTCAAAAGACAAGTTGGATTGGATTTGATGGCCCAAAATGATTATTCAACATCAACAATATAATAGCGTACCATTTCCTTTGTTTAGGTAGTGAGGCCATCAAGAAAATTACCTCACTAAGTTGCGAACAGACTTTTGTCTTTATGCGAATGAACAAGAAATCAAAGTAACGCCCGGGAGCATTTGTGTTGCTTTTTACAACCACTGAACCATTTCCCCGCTCGCCTCTCCCCATTTTTCACGTTTTATGTCTCCCCAAATGATCCCTCTGACGTCAATGTGTGCATTAAGCAAAAAAAAAAAAAGATTTACCTCTATGTCCCATTATAATAAAATACCCTTGTGATATATACTCCATTTGTTTTCATGGTTTGGAAGCCGAGGGGCTCTGGATGATCAACTGTAGATACACACATGCGCACAAAATCGCATCCCTCATCTCCATGTTAGCGTTGAAGGATCAATCATTTAGCCGCCGTCTCCGCTGTTTATCCCCGCCGCGCAATATTCTTACCATGAAACCACAACTGACAAGCCTGTTTTATGATGGCACTGGAAGCTGTTTGTCATTTTCTTTCTCATACAGGGTCGCGTATGGAAAGATTTGTCAGCACAAATGATGGATTACATGTGACTTAGCAGCAAAACAGTTTTTTTTTTCTTTTTAATAAGTCACAAGCTGAAACCAAATAAATACTCACTCAATGTCCGTATGTCCAGATCTCGAACCCCCTGACGCAATCCTCGCAGATGAGGACGAGTCTGAGATTGAAACATGGGCCAGGCCGCTGATCTACCTGTGGCAAAACAGGAAGAGCTGCTTCACAAGCGAGAGGGAATACAACGCTCGTGCCGCCACCATGGAGCCGTACTGTGCTGTATGCACACTCTTCATGCCCTACTATCAGGTACCTAAAATATATCCTCTTATTGTCATGTGCATTGATTGCAAAATGGTCACTATGCATTAACACACCTCAAATATAGCTGTTCTCTGACCTCTGGTCACTCGAGCTGATAAAAGTGAAATCAATATACTGAGATCACTTTGTGTGAGACTAAATGGTCCTCCCCCCAAAAAACTCCATTCATAGGGGATTTTATTTCATACATCAAGGTGGACCTTCAATGGATTTTAGCCATTATTTAAAGCTTGAGTGGATTTTAAATTTTCTATTTTGTCGAAATTAGTAATTATCACCACACAGCCTACTGGCGCCCATGTGAAACTGTTTAATAGTATTCAATAGGCTGTTGCAAACACATTTCATGGCATAAAATGTTTCTTTTTTTTTCTATCAAGTCTTTGTTGATGTGGAATTAATGCATTTTATGATTTATTCTGATCGCAAATGGCAGCTGTCTGAATCATAATTTGCATCCTCGTCATCACAACAGTGATGATAATCACATTGTTTTGAGCTTGCAATTATCTCATTGAAGAATCATTTTACATTAGTTGCCACCTGCTAAAAGTTTTATTGTAAGAAGGGAGGGAGGATATTTCATCATCCACCACTCTAAAAAAAAATCTAACAATCTGATTTCCTATTCTAGGGAGAAGACAAAGCAGAGGAGAGTAGCCCCAAAACAGCAGAAGACACATCGACGTCTTCAACTTCCAAGGAGGATCCTGCGCTTTGTTACCGGGGTCCGAGAAAATCCAGGCCCCTGATACCGGAAATCTGCTTTTCCTTCCGTGAGCAAAACTGCCCTCCAACTCCCACCAATCCTCTGCTGCAAGATGACGGCACCTCCCCTCTGCTTTCCTGTCAAGGATGCTGCCTTCAAGTACACGCAAGTATGTTATCCTCCTGTTGGGATGGAGGCCACTCTAAAGTCTCAGCTAGACACTGTGGGAGACCCCCAAAGTCTCTCCGTACCAAAGGTTGAAACGTAGACGCAAGACACAAATCCTTCATTCATGCACTTTAACTGCAAAAATGTGCATAATTTTTTTTTCCAAAATCTCAAGCCCTTATTTGGCCAAACATACACTTTTAAGTCTTCAGCTTAGAATCCCCCTCACCTCAAAAATGACATCGCTTATCCTTAAGTCGCTTTCGATTCCTACCGTGTTGATCCCTTCATGTTCTCTCCTGGAGGGTGTAGGTGTTACTTATGCGGTACGTCTGTGTGCAGCTAACCGCTGTGTATTCGACACATGTTAAGTTGCTCCACATGCCCGCGGTTAGAGTGTGGGACTGAAGCCTGTGTCATTTGACACTGATGACAAAGCCACAAGTTTGCTTTCAAGAGCATCACTAAGGACGGGTTGAAGCATCTGTCGCTCTCTGTTGTTACTCGATCTCCGGGAAGGAAAGAGAGGTGAGACAGACAGGACGTTATGCGTGGTTTGGTGATGGATAGCCGAGGGGAAGAACAAAGGCGTACAGTCATACGCAAACTTTGTTTATTACAAATAAAAATCCTCCCCCATAGGTTGAATGTCCAAATCCTCTCTGGTGGTTGAATTTTAACCAACTGCGGATTTAGACCAATAACACTTATTTGGTTTCATGACACATTTGTAACCAAGGACGTAGATCAAAACTCAAGAAAACAAGATTGACACAAAATGGCCGTTTTCATATTGTTTATGATTTTGTCGTGCCCATGCCATATGGGTTACATATACATGTTGCGGCCAGGAGTATGGGGTTGGGAGACATGGCGGCGTGGGGTCTCTTGTCTTGTCACGCAAAGCGCTCTGATATATGCAAATCACAAATATATATATCAGACAACAGACGAGAGCCATACATTGTTGTTGGCATACATTTCTATTTTATCCATCTGGCTGTAAAGATGCTGTCGCAATGGAACCCTCTTGTGTCTCTTTAGTGTTTGACAATGCTATCAATTTTGGGACACTGGTGTTAACCTGACTTATTTTTTTCAAAGAATTGTGCCCATAATAAATAAAGTTGCATGAATCTATTCCTGTCACTGGAGCTGTGCAATATGGATTGTTTATATCCTGATATAGGCAATTCTATTTTGTCCTATTTTTCTCCATTTATTTACAAAATATAGAATCTTACTGTCATACTTTTATTTTCATAGTTTGGTAGTGCGATTTATAATCAGACGTTACTAATTCTGTTGACGGGAGCAAACTAGTTGGATTCAAAGATTCTGCTTCTCTACTACTTTTCTCTTGTTTTCTTTTTAGTCTATAATGGCTAACATTCAGCTCAACATGTCCCATAATCATAATAACTTAACAATGGAAACCCCCTAAATAAACAAAATAAATGTTAAAAGTGGTGTGTCAAACCACACAGATAGTTTAACGTCGCAAAAATGCAAAAAGTTAACCACTAATGTGAAACTATATTATATTTACACACTCAACTTTGGATAGATAACAAGCGGAGAAGTGTACGATTGCATAATCGATTTAGCATCCAAATGAACACAAAGCTGTTGTTTTTAAGGTAAAGTGACCCCATATTGTAGCCGCGCTAACATTCTCTCAATTAGATACCATCGATCCGCAGTTCCCCTGTTCAAAGTCTCAGGAAACAATGTCTTATTATCTTCTGTCAATGTGTCTGGCGAACGATTTCCTATTCTCTATCAAGTGTTTAGTTCTTTGTAAAAGACTCACACTTTAAAGTGGATCCCCCCCTATTTTCCACTTAAAAACTAAAAAGCAGGTTAGTCAGAAGCAAAAAAAAAAAAAAGGCCCTATGTAAGAGAATTTCAAAACATTTGAGAGAACTTAGCTGTCCGGGAGCATTACTCTCAACTTTGTGGCATGACATTGTTTGTCCTTAACCACGTACAAATTGAGGGGAGCCTTACGGGAAATCCCTTGTAAGTATATATTAATAGCTGAATGACCTTTCAAAGGAACATTGACTAAGTGAATGTCACGCGGTTTGTATATTTTGGAGCTAAAGTGAATAATTCCAACTTCCATTAGGTTGCTACGGTGTTGCAGCGGACGACGCCGGCGACCTTTGGTCCTGCGATCGCTGCGCGGAAGGCATCATCGCAGCAGTAAGTGTTTTGAACAACAGCACTTGACCCAGATGCTTTTTCCTAAGTATTTCAGTCGAGATTTCTAAACCCTCAAGATATAACTCTCACCTTTCCTTTCACAAAGATGTCACAAGTTGTTTATTCTGTGTGTTACCTGACAAAATAAGCCTCAAATCACCGTGGGTGCACCTTTTTGATATGAGCAGAATAAAAGAAGCTAACTCTTTCAACCTTTTGGAAGTGAATCCCTTTCAGCATGAAATGATTTTCCACAAACCAGACTCAGAGCCACACATGAAAGCAGCCCAGTTAAAACCTTCTTTTGCTCTCTCGTCTCTCTCTTAATATTTCCTCAGGAATGCTGTTTGTGTAACCTCCGAGGCGGGGCACTGAAGAAAACCCAAAATGACAAGTGAGACAAGCTTTGGTTGTGCGATTAGCTCAGCGTCTCCCATCCCCAAAGCACGCACACAATAAGTGTATTAATTTGTTTGTGTCACGTGTAGGTGGGCCCACATCATGTGCGCAGTCGCACTGCCGGAGGCGAGGTTCACCAACGAAGTCAAGCGGGGTCCCATTGACACCAGCCGGATCCCCATACAGAGATACAAACTGGTGAGGAGCTCTCGCTTGCACACACACAGACCGAGCGCTGGGCTTCCCCAGGTCCTTAAGGACAGGCTCGGTCTAATTAATGAAGTGTTCACAGCTCCAATTAACAACGTGAGACGAACATGCCCGCAATCAAAGTGAGATAATTAACCACCGGTGGGTGCGAGCGGGGGCTCGTGTTAGTGCAAATGTCCGTAAGTGTGTTTGGACTGTGCTTGCATCTGCGTGTGTGTGTGTGTGTGTGTGTTTGCTTAATGAGAGTGCCGCAGTGTGTCTCAGCAGACTTGACATGTTGCCACCGTAGTTAGCCTTGTGCTCCGGGCGGCACGATAGCTCAACACAAAGAAACGAAGTGATGAGGTCCCTTTCTCTGTTCAAGTGGATAACCGCGCTGCACCCTGCCTGTTCATTTCAGCTTGAATTAGAGTCTCGGAAGGGAGTATTATCGGATATAAAGATCAGCTTAAGGTTGCAAGTAGAATTGTATAATGATAGAGAAACAGAAAGAAGTGCTTTCCACATCTCTGTTCATGTTGGAATTTGCATTCAATAATCACCCAAAATGACAAATGTGCATTTATACTACTGTATGTTACAATTATTTTATTCTACTGTGAATGACTTAAAGATATAGCAGGGAAGAAATTTAATTGAAATTAAATTTATTAATTTATTTATTCAGGCCTTACGAAATGTCTTCAATCGTCAAATTAATTACGCATTGTCTGATCATTTTTGGTGGTGGCTTATAGTGTGCCCAAGCGTATACAAGAGAACTCTGTTAGCGCTGATGCTAGCTGTGTTCACACGCCACTGTGACTAATACTAGAAGGAAAAAAATAACCAAATCTTCTGACATACTATACAGTGGTTAGACCATGATAAAATGAAAAAACAACAACAAAGGGACTGTAATGTTAATGCTTGTGCAAATGCCAAGGTCCCGTTTTGACCACAAATGCCACGGCAAACATGACCATGAAGTCCAAGTCTCGCCATATTGTTTCATTAAATTTTGTAAAATTATGGCTGTCATACCTTTCGATTGTTTAGTCTGTTCATTCTAAATCCTCCATGTGTTTGGAGGCCAGCACTGGACCCGTTGCACCCCACCGCATTCATAATTTACTGTAACTCAACACACACTCACAGTAGCGCACCGGCGCACATCCATAATTTACTGTGGGAATGTTCTTAACGCATGGCTCAACACAAGCACCCGAATACACCCCAGAGAGGACACGGGCAAAGTGGGCTAGGCTCAAACATGTGATGACGATAACGTTCTCACACTAACTCGGAGGTCTCATACACAATGTTTTTCTAACCATTACTTCACACTGATAAGCATCTGCTCAGAGACAAATCCACCCTCTTACACACGCGTCATTGGTTGCATGCCAGTCACATTCTTGTCACGCTGGCTTCAATAGGTAGATGAGATGCTCTGGCCAGCACTTCCAACACAGCCGTCCATAATGGAGGAGGTGTGGGAAAAAGGCTTCAGGAAATGTAGGCCAAGTTTGTAGTCATCAAGCAAGCACGCACGTAGCCGACGTCGTCCTGTTCACTAATAGATGTGCAAAGCAAAGGAGACCACATTAACTCATTCAATGCCAGTGACAGATTTATTCGTCAAAGATTTGTTTTAATAGGAGAAATGCATAAATGTGAGCATTTTACACAAAGTATTTTTGTTAACGTTTGGCTGACTTTGCAGATCTTCTTTCTGTATGTAATAACTTCCGAATACCTGGTGATGGTGAAAGGCAAAGGCCAGGTCTACTGTCGAGCGGCTAGGCTTCAAAAAAGTGTTGTGAAGAAAATGCACGTTAGCTAACAGAGGCAGTCATTAGTGCTATAATGGCAGGATGTCGTCATTTTTTCCCCCCTTAGTGGAAGAGCGCGGGAACAGCCACAGCGACGGGCTTGGAACTTGATGGGCTGTTTAGTGCACCAAAGCGGCCAGTAGGTGCAAGTGTGTTTGGGCGCATGTACATGATGATCAGTCACGTTCGTGTGCCGGATGGTTGCGGTAACTTGGGCTGATGTCATCTGATTACTCTTATTTGGGGGCTTTCCTTCGATTGTAACGCTGGAACAAGACGTTTGCGTGGACAGCATTGCCGCTTGGCTCTCTTTCTCGTCCATTTGTTTATGTACACTGTGGTTTAAAATGACGTTAGGGATTCAAGGCACGACCGCAAGCTGACTCATTTTATTGTCTTTTAATTTGTTTTTGCTGTTGCTCATTCTCGAGCACTCTCAAATGAAATGCAAAGCAGGCGTTTAGCCCATTCCAGAGACCACACGGTTGATGATGTTTCGGTGCAACACAAGGAGTCGGTGACAGAGTTTAAGATAAGACTGAGGAGACTGAGCACTGTGCCTGGCTTTGTAAACTGAATTGAATTTAAGCACAAGTTATGTTCCCTGTGACTGTCAATCAAGTTTGTAGTAAGAACCGTCAGTGATGAAATGTGTTCTTCATTTCTTGAGTAAGTCATGAAAGAAAAATACAAATTGGAGGCAAACTTGAACGTTTTAACGTTTATCAGGTTTGTTCTGCAAAAAGCAAATCGGATTACTTTTGGCAACAGATGATAGGTTTGGAGGATTGTAACATTACATGCAAACATTCCATGTTCATTGATGTTGGGAAAATCACAATGTCCACATATTCAATTAAGTTTGACCCTTAAAAAATCTATTTGGTACAGCACATACAGTAACATGCAATGGTCTTTAGCCATCATGAGATTTAAATGATTAATCTTGCTGAATTATGAATTTTTTTTCTAGGGAGGACAAAAATAGACTTTGTGACGCAAAGCAAAATAGCTGCCATTTTCATGCTTTTATTGTGAAAAATTATTCACAGTGCAAATATTAGTGGAGGACTGCTGAAGATTTAGCTACACTTTAGTCCTTGGACCATTTGCACCCCTCTAAAAGATTTTGTCTACCTTTGAAAAGATTTCTATTTTTATTGTTAAGTTGCAGAGAAAATGTCATTTAAAAATACTCAGGTGGCCTCAGATTTATACTTGGCTGATGAAATGAGATGTTCGGGGTGAGCCGTTGACAGCCTGCTGTGGTCTGTGTGTGTTCACAGAAGTGCATCTATTGTCGTAAGCGCTGGGCGGGGAAGCGGCAGGCAGGTGCGTGCATCCAGTGCTCGTGTGGCCGGTGTCCCACCTCTTTTCACGTGACCTGTGGCCATGCCGCCGGGGTTGTCATGGAGCCTGATGATTGGCCGTATGTGGTGTCAATCACCTGCCATAGACACCAGTCGCGGAACTCTTCGGCTGTAAGTTAACGTTTAGGACGGTCACGTTGACATAAGACTAATTTAATAGTCTGTTCAAGTTAACATTGAATAGAAAGAAGTATTGGGATCCAGAAAACAAGAACTGTTTTGGGATTCTTGAAATTTGAATGAAATCTAGTATTGATCCATTAAATGAGAATGATTTTTGCAGAGGTACAGAACTTAACTTTCTGAGTTTCTATAATTGTCCATATATTCAGTAATGGCTTCTTTTTGCTTTATTAGAAGCAGCGAGCGTCTCAAGCGTCCATCTCGCTGGGCCAGACGGTCATCTCCAAGCATAAAAACCTGCGCTACTACAGCTCCAAGGTCACGGAGATCACCTCCCAGATGTTCTACGAGGTCATGTTTGATGATGGCTCCTTCTCCAATGATACCTACCCCGAGGACATAGTGGTGAGGATGTCTTTAATTAAGTCCATATTGGAAAAATAGCCTACCTCTTCTTCAAACTATATAAGATTCTACAAAAATGAGACAATGGGATTCATGGGAAAAAAATCTTCCGTTGCATTTAGTTAATGAGGAGCTAGTCCAAAATGGGCTTCTACATACACAAAGGAAATGTCTAAAGTTAAAATAAATCAGGGGTGCTGGTCAACTTTTCCTTTAAAATGATCCTGCATCTTTTTTCATGCACTCGCTGAGACTGATTATTATTTGTGTTTTGTACTTTTAGAGCAGAGATTGTGTCAACTTGGGTCCTCCCGAAGTCGGAGAAGCCGTTCAAGTGAAATGGCCCGATGGGCTCTTCTACGGCGCCAAATATTTGGGATCCAATGTGTCCTACATGTGCCAGGTATGATGCAAACAAGTGACCCACTAACACACTTACCTTCCTCTTCTTATTTCCTCTGCAAATGCAAAAGTTGTGTCTCGCATGGAGTCGAGGGAGTGCCGGCGAACTAGTTGAACTCCCTCGACATGGGAGCCATCGTGACTCCGCCGACATCTTGAGGACCATGTGAGAATAGCTGGAGGGAGAGAAAAGACACCAGACGCCGCAGCGAGAAATGAAAGCGCTAAAGCCGCCGTGCTAGCGAGCGCTGATGGGAAGAGCGAGCCGAGGATGAGAAGGATGTGACGACGTGCATTATTCAAACTCACTGAAATATTCACCAGGCTTCGACTCATGCGGCCCCCCACTTAAAGCTTTATTTAGACCAGCTGGGCGTCAAACGTTAGTTATGCGCTAATGCTTCCGTGACGCACTCGCTCGCACAAGTTGAGATTTGGTTAAAGTTAACTTTGGACTTCTTTTCAGTGTCTAATAGTTTCCTTTTCCCTGTGTGTGTCAGGTGGAGTTTGAAGATGGCTCTCAGGTGTTGGCAAAAAGAGACGACATCTATACGTTGGACGAAGATCTGCCTAAAAAGGTGAAGCGTCGACTTGTAAGTATTATGTCACATAGGGCAAGGGAACCTATAAATTGCAACACAATAGGAAAGGGGAGGGGCAGGGGACAATCCTCTTAACAACACTTTTATTATAAAATTAAAATTCTTGGCCGAGTTGGTCTTATCATTCACTCCCACAGCTCCCCCTTGGTTGCCATAGTAACAACATGCAACACTTAAGTTGCGGCAGAATAAGAGTCGTTTCGTAATGTGAAAAAAATGCATCGCATGATTCGTTTGTTATTTCCATTGGGAGAAATGGATTCTCACGGGTTAGAGGAACAGACTGTGTCTGACCTCTGAGGTTTTAGTGTGTTTTGTGTTTGAAGACATGACAGGTTAATTGAAGCTTCCTTTCCACTTTGTGCATTGCCAGTCCACAGCCTCCAGCATGCGTTTCCAAGACGCCTTCTTCACCACGCAAGGGGAGAGGAAACGGCAGCGTACGCCCAATTCACGCTTCCAGAAGGACTACGTGGCACTGCCGGACCTCCGCGCCACTGCCAAAAGCTCATGGGAGCAACACAAAGGGAAAGAAAAGTGACGGGGGCCCTGACAGAGACCAATGAATGCACTGAGGTCACAGTCCATGCGTAGGCGTGTGTGAGTGTTTGCGTGTGTGCTTGAGATTATATTTTTTGGACTGTAAACAATTTCCCAGATTTTCTTGTGACCAGCAAAGGGGGCACAGAGAGGGAGCGGGTTTGACTCGTCTGTAGTTTCAAATGCATTTGTAAATTAATTCTACATTGATTGTTGGGGAGGATGTCGTCTCCTTGTGCTTTCACATCCGTCAGGGAGCAAACTGTGACTTTACACTTGTCGCAAGGTTTTGTTTTTACATGAGAAATGTAAAGTGGTTTTCCTTAAGGTCTGTTATTTTTAAGTTTTGATTTGGATCTTTTCTGCACCTTGCTTGTAGTATTTCCCTTGTGTGTCATTGTTTCCCCATCGCATGTTTAACACTGTCGCTAAGCTGCGCCAACATGGCTTCCCCTCTGCTCTTGTGAGTCACTTGAGTATATTTTAATGATTCTGTTCGGATTCATTCGTGACGAAAATACATGCACACTGAGATTATGAATTAAAAAAAAAAAAAACAGTGATTTGTTCTTGAGAGACAGGAAGCCATGCCTGCGCGCGCCTGATTAAATGAGAAATGCTACTCTGTTGAATGAAATTATTTAAATTTGTATTTATTTTTGTGCTTGCTATAGTTGAACTATTGCTAACTGCTGTAAGGAAAGCAAAATAAAATATGTTTTTTTAATTGCCAACGCTTATGCCTTTTTTTCGTGGAACTTGCACTAGACACGAGGTGATTGTAGGACAAGGAAATATGTTCTACGTGTGCGACCATTCGTGAAAAAAAACATAATTATGTAAATCCATACATCAGTTAGGCATGGTGATATAAGTGACTGAAAAGCCACAGTTATTTGTTTCCTTATGACGACGTCCCTCAATGTCTTGCCGGAAATGTAACAGAGTGTTCATCCGCCCTTACCTTTTACACAGAACCCAATGAAGCGAGATATTGCCTTTTACATTTGCTGGCAAAATAAAAAGTGAACAGTTAGTGGGCCACTTGGGCATTATACCTGGCACTGAAGACACATTCCTTTGATTAAACCCACCAGCCCAGAATTTAGAAGATCGCAACTCCTGTAATATTTATAATTGTGAAGGGGAAATAATTTTTTTTTTTTTTTTATTGATTATTTTGTTGTTGGAATGTTACATTTTTGTTGTGGCTGTGTTCCAAGGGTTTGGTTTCTCATGTAAAATGAGAGTCTTAGCTCAATAAAGGTTGTGTAACACTGTTGAAAGGTCTTGAGGCAGCAGAGAGTTGTTAAAGAATTTAAATTGAGCTCAGCTTAAGGGCTTCACAATGGAAACCCATGTCAGGAATCTCGGATTCAATTATCAGCTCTAGGATGTCAGATGCTAATGCGTCTATCCCCAAGGTATCTATCTTCACCCTATTCTAAAGGAATTGCAATCAACTGAAAAGTACTTTGTTTCCTTGGGACTGACTGACTGGTGACCAGTCCAGCATGTCGACAGCCTATCGCCGATATCATCGATATCGCAGTTATTGTCGACATCGTCGTTATCTACGCCGCATCTGCCTGCATATCTGTTGACGCAGCAATAATTTGTCCTGACGTTTGATTTTACTCCAATGTGAATCCTTCTGATAGTTCCCTAATTCCTTTGAAGGAATATGACTCGATGGAATCAATTAAATGTTTCATAGAAGATAACATCAGTGTTGGCCTACTTACATTCCTAATCTCTGAGCAGTTCTCCTTTTGGAGAAAAAAAATAATCTATGAAGGTGCAAGTGAAGATCCTCTCCCACATGTTTTCAATCCACCAACTTTCACATCTACCAGATGTCCAATAACACACATATGGTTTTAGGATTGGCTGTGGTCTTTTTGAATGCTTGTCTGAATTTGTGTGTAGTCATCATTTCTCTGCAGGTTATTCATGGCCTCTTCTTGGAACTCTTATCATGTCTTTGCCTCATTCAATTTCGACATTCCTTTGCAGCACTGGAGAAAATAAAATATAATAAAATAAAAATCAATAAAATAATCAAAAATCATGTTTTTTATAAATCAAATGATCAAAAATCATGGTCAAAGCTTCACGGAAAGTGAAAAGTGCCACACCCGCCCTCACCCCCACTTTCTGATTGGCTGTTTGATCTGTGATGTCATTTGGACACTCCATTAGGTACACCGCCATTTTCAAGTGTACCTAATAACTAGTCCTCGGGGCCGCGTTCCAATATGTTTTCCAAGTGACCCTCGTTAAGTGCACCTGCGTGAAAAGTTTTAGCCACTTTCACGTTCCGCAGGAGCTAAAACTTTTCACGCAGGTGCACTTAACGAGGGAATCACACGGACACTCCATTAGGTACACCGCCATTTTCAAGTGTACCTAATAACAGGCCACTTTATTAGGGAAATATCATGGTCAAAGGTCACAGGTGTCAAGCTCTAGTCCTCGGGGCCGCGTTCCAATATGTTTTCCAAGTGACCCTCGTTAAGCGCACCTGCGTGAAAAGTTTTAGCTCATTTCATGTTCTGCAGGAGCTAAAACTTTTCACGCAGGTGCACTTAACGAGGGAATCACACGGACACTCCATTAGGTACACCGCCATTTTCAAGTGTACCTAATCACAGGCCACTTTATTAGGGAAATATCATGGTCAAAGGTCACGGGTGTCAAGCTCTAGTCCTCGGGGCCGCGTTCCAACATGTTTTCCAAGAGTCCCTCGTTAAGCGCACCTGCGTGAAAAGTTTTAGCTCTTTTCACGTTCTGCAGGAGCTAAAACTTTTCACGCAGGTGCGCTTAACGAGGGGAGCACACGGACACTCTATTAGGTACACCGCCATTTTTAAGTGTACCTAATCACAGGCCACTTTATTAGGGAAATATCATGGTCAAAGGTCACAGGTGTCAAGCTCTAGTCCTCGGGGCCGCGTTCCAACAAGTTTTCCAAGAGTCCCTCGTTAAGCGCACCTGCGTGAAAAGTTTTAGCTCTTTTCACGTTCTGCAGGAGCTAAAACTTTTCACGCAGGTGCGCTTAACGAGGGGAGCACACGGACACTCCATTAGGTACACCGCCATTTTCAAGTGTACCTAATCACAGGCCACTTTATTAGGGAAATATCATGGTCAAAGGTCACGGGTGTCAAGCTCTGGTCCTCGGGGCCGCGTTCCAACATGTTTTCCAAGATTCCCTCGTTAAGTGCACCTGCGTGAAAAGTTTTAGCTCCTGCAGAACATGAAATGAGCTAAAACTTTTCACGCAGGTGCGCTTAACGAGGGTCACTTGGAAAACATATTGGAACGCGGCCCCTCGAGGACTGGAGGTCGACACCCCTGGTTTAAGTGAAAAGTGCCACACCCGCCCTCACCCCCACTTTCTGATTGGCTGTTTGATCTGTGACGTCACTTGGACACTCCATTAGGTACACCGCCATTTTCAAGTGTACCTATTAACAGGCCAGTTCATTAGGGAAAAATCATGGCCAAAGCTTAACTGAAAGTGAAAAGAGCCACACCCGCCCTCACCCCCACTTTCTGATTGGCTGTTTGATCTGTGATGTCATTTGGACACTCCATTAGGTACACCGCCATTTTCAAGTGTACCTAATAACAGGCCACTTCATTAGGGAAAAATCATGGCCAAAGCTGAAGTGAAAGTGAAAAGTGCCAGACCCGCCCTCACCCCCACCTCCTGATTGTCTGGTTGATCTGTGACGTCACACGGACACTCCATTTGGTACACCACCATTTTCAGGTGTACCTAATAACTTTATGCATTTTTTGTACGTGTCAAGAATGTGTATTTGACTACTTGCTCTTTATTTTGGGGTACACCAACACATTTTACATAACGTAAAACACATACATAGTGTCATATAAAGCAGTTAACCAAATGTCAGATTTTTGTTTTCATGCCCAAAAAAATAAAAACAAGGAATAGAACACCAGACAAGTTTTAACAGGTTTTAATGTTTATTCAAATAATAATAATAATAAAAGTAAATTTCAAACCAGCAATCTAATGTGAAATTGCAGTAGATTACAGTATTATATATATATTATATATATTATATATGCAGTATTAGATAACAATATTGAGGCGTATGTATGCATACACGTTATTTTAAGTGTTATGAAATAAAGATTACCCAAAGAGAAGCATAATCTCCCCGTTTTTGCACAACGGGGCATCCCTTCATGCAATAAAATTAGCCGTTAGCTTGGAGAAAACGTGCAAAAAAGAAGTGCTGTTTCACTGAGTGGTTCCTTCTTTCCTTGGCAAATCGTAAATCTACATTCTGGCTTACATAGTTCACGCCAGGAGGGAGACGCAACACGTTCACTGACTGATTCGTTGATGCACGGGAAGGAAGGCAGTTCACCTATTGATTGGTGCGCGAACGGGAAAGTCAGGATTTGTTCCCTCACTGATCCGGTCTCGCGGTGAACTGGAAATGCTATTCGAGACTCATTCGTGAACGGGAAGTTACGTCATTTTCTTCTTCGTTGTGTTTTACAGCGAGGTGGCACCAGCTTCAATGCGCGTTACCGACACCTACTGGTTGAAGTTATATGAACTGAAAAAAGAACGAATCACATGAAGTCACATTTTCCACAGAGATTCGAACGCGAGTCGGTGGGTTCAGAGTCCAGAGCACTAACCACAACACTATGGAACTCTGGCTTGTAAATGGAAGATACGTGGTTTCATGGAAGACCTAACAAGAATAGAGCTGCCAAAATGGTTTAATGTGGGAGCACCAAGAAAATAAGTTGGAAATTTTTCCCGGATAAAAGTTTCGGTCTCCACTGAGAATCGAACTCGAACCGCTGGGTATAGAGTCCAGAGAACTAACCACTAGACTATAGAACCCTGGCTTGTAGGACAAGGTAGATACATGGTTTCATGGAAGACCTAACCCTAACCCTAGAGCTAACCCTAACCCTAACCCTAACCCTAACCCTAACCCTAACCCTAACCCTAACCCTAACCCTAGCTCTAGCTCTAACCCTAACCCTAGCTCTAACCCTAGCTCTAACCCTAACCCTAGCTCTAATCCTAGACCCAGCCCTAACCCTAACCTCAGCTCTAACCCTAACCCCAACCCTAGTCCCAACCCAGCCCCAACTCTAACCCTAGCTCTAACCCTAACCCTAGCTCTAATCCTAGACCCAGCCCTAACCCTAACCTCAGCTCTAACCCTAACCCCAACCCTAGTCCCAACCCTAACCCTAACCCTAACCCTAACCCTAACCCTAACCTTAACCCTAACCCTAACCCTAGCACTAACCCTAACCCTAGAGCTAACCCTAACCCGAACTCTAACCCTAGCTCTAACCCTAACCCTAACCCTAACCCTAGCTCTAACCCTAACCCTAGCTCTAACCCTAGACCCAGCCCTAACCCTAACCTCAGCTCTAACCCTAACCCCAACCCTAGTCCCAACCCTAGGCCCAACCCAGCCCCAACCCTAACCCTAACCTTAACCCTAATCCTAGCTCTAACCCTAACCCTAGAGCTAACCCTAACCCGAACTCTAACCCTAACCCTGGCTCTAACCCTAACCCTAGATCTAACCCTAGCTCTAACCCTAACCCTAGTTCTAATCCTAGACCCAGCCCTAACCCTAACCCTGACCTCAACTCTAACCCTAACCCCAACCCTAATCCTAGACCCAGCTCTAACCCTAGACCCAGCACTAACCCTAACCCCAACCCAGCTCTAACCCAACCCTATCCCTTATATGGTTTTATGGGGCAGCACACGAGCAACTGTGTTGAAAAGTTTTCCAGGATAAAATGTTCATGGTCCCACTGAGATTCGAACTCGAGTCGGTGGGTTCAGAGTCCAGAGCACTAACCACTACACTATGGAACCCTGGCTTGTGAAGGATGGTATATACATGGTTTTATGGAATACCTAACAAACGAATATTGCTAGATCAATGCCAAAATGGTTTTATGGGGGACCACCAAGCAACTACGTTGCAAATTATTTCCTGCATAAGCATTTTGAGTTTCCACAAAGATTTGAACTCAAGTTGCTGGGTTCAGAGTCCAGAGCGCTAACCACAACACTATGGATCCCTGGCTTATGAGCAATGGAAGTTACATGGTTTCATGGAAGACCTTACAAGCGAATAGGGATGAATCCAAAAATGGTCTTATGTGGAAGCACCAAGCAACTATGTTGCAAATTTTCCCCGGATAAAAGGTTTGGGTCTCCACTGAGATTCGAACTCACGTTGCTGGGTTCAGAGTCCAGAGGAGTAACCACTACACTATAGAACCCTGGCCTTTTGCTAATGGTAGATACATGGTTTCATGGAATACCTAACAAGCGAATAGGGATGAATGCCAAAATAGTTTTATGGGGGAGCACCAAGCAACTATGTTGCAAATTTTTCCAGGATAAAATGTTCGAGGTCCCACTAAGATTCGATCTTGAGTCGCTGGGTTGAGAGTCCAGAGCACTAACCACTATACTATAGAATCCTGGCTTGTGAAAGCATGAAGATATATGGTTTCATCGATGACCTAACAAGCGAATAGTATAGATAAGAATAGATCAATGCTAAAATGGTTTTATGGGGGAGCACCAAGCAACTATGTTGCAGAATGTAAAGTCTGAGTTTCCACTGAGATTTGAACTCACATCACTGCACTCAGAGTGCAGCACATTAACCACTACACTGTGGTACCGTGGCTCACAATCATGGATGGTGTATGTTAGTACTCATTATTATATTAGTTAGGAGCGCATCAACATGGTGCTTAGCAGCTTCACAGTTTCAAAGTTTGGGGTTTGAATCTCAGTTCAAGCATCTTGAATGTTCTTTTCCATTTGCGGTTTGTTTTTTCCTGATATTTTGCCTCCCCACCACATTCCAAAAATGTGCATGTGGGATAGCACCCATTGATGGCTGTCAACACTTGCCTTCCGATTCACTGGTGATCAGTCTCGGGTGTTCTCTGACCTTGCTGAACGTCAGCTTGGGTCGGCTTGAGGAAACTGATATTGACAATGGCAGGATGGAGATGAACAAGGGTAAAGAACATTTTGATCTCAGGTGTACCCAAGTGAACACAACTAAAACTAAACAATCTTAATAGGGAAAAATCAATACCTCTTTAATTGCTGAATTTATTCAAACATCTGCTGAGAGCTTATGGAAAATGTCACCCTCACCTGCTTTGTTGACTTTCAACTTCCTTCAGAATATCATGTCAAAGGGCATTCATTCATTCATTCATTCATTCATTCATTCATTCATTCATTCATGTTATTATGAATTATTATTAATAATTTGCTACCAAAATATTAATTTGCCCAACAAATTATATAGTAATGGTACAGAGCCAGAATACAGGTTTGGTGTCTTTTATTTCACTTGAGTTTATTTGTAACAAATGAAACTTGTGTCGACAAAGAACAGAAATCCATACAGACCCGTGTGTGTGTTTTTTCCCCCCCACATCCTCAGTTTTGCACACACACAAAGACCAATGTAAGAAAATAAAAAGCACTTGTTGACCCGGAGCAGAAAATGAAAAACAGACAAACAAAAACTTTACATATACAGACCAGTTTGACAGTACTGATCCAAGCAACACACCATTATTTTCATTTTTATACAATTTATATAAACTCCAGTTTTTAATCCATCTACATGATACATTGGGGTCAGGGGGTTAAAATAGAACACTTTTATGGTGAAATTCATTTGTGGTGCAGCAAAGCCACGAGGTGACATATTGCACATATTTCTGTGCCATAAATGGTGATTTCTGGTGCAATCTTTTCTTATATCACTCTGTATATCTGATATAGTTCACTTTGTCTTAATTTAAGAATTTCAATTAGTCTCTGTGTTCGGTGTTATTTACATATACACAACTGTGTGAGCATTACAGGGTCCACGTTGAGCTAGTTCAAGTAAATCTTTTTTTGTAAAAGGGGGTTGGGGGTGTGGCGTGGGCTAACAGAGATAAGAGGATTAAGTGCATAGTACAAGAGAAAGTGCAAGTCTTCCCATTACAGGTGCGACCAACGGGGCATCTCCAAAGTGGTACCATGCATACAAAAACAACACCGGGGGCACCAGAATGGTGCCATGATTAGAGAGCAACATGGGAAAGAGGAGGGCAGGACAAGGAACGCTGTGGGATTGACTCCTGTATGCACAAATGTTGTCATTTTGCTTTTTTTTTTCTATTCAATTTGTCAATAAAAATGTCTATGCTGCTTTGATTTCCTCACGTAGTGGCCGGATGGTGTTTATTCAATCACATAAAGGTGCATTGGGGTTTTCGAATAATACTATAAATCATCAATATTTTTTTCCTTACATAAAATAAGAGTTAAATAGATTAAAAAAAATACTGTACAGTGATGCCTTGAGACAGTGTACAAGCGACTTTTCTGTTTTTACATACAAGGCGGCAGTTAACTTTGCTCACCATCATAAGCGATTCGTTGGCGATTAGTTAAAGATTAATTAATCAAAAAAGAGGGTTCAAGCTTTTTAATGCCACCCTCACTTGAAGTTTACTGTCAAACTAAATTACACTCCTTACGTCCAAATACTTTTGCCTTGCCCAGCTCGCCTAACGCTAGCGCATAATGGAAAATTCCATTGACATGCTAACGATTAGCATTGGTAGTTGTGGTTTTAGAAGCTTTTAAACAATGGCTGAATTACAGAAACTAATATCTCAAGGCACCACTCTATTATGGTAATGCTGATTTTTCCCCCCTTCTGTTTCTCCTGAATGGAATAAAACCAGGAAAACTGAAAAGAAAAATCTTGAGAGGAAAATATGAAAATCTATTTGGGGTGTGGTGCAGCCTGGAGTTAATGAGAGTGGAGGCCACTATTTGAGGAAATACAGTAAAAGAAAGCTTGCCTTTGCATCACCGCAGACATTTTCTCATTAAAAATCATCATTTCATTCTTTGCTCATACTTTTGAAATAAACATTTGTTGTACTGCAGTTGAGTCTTCGTTGTGCTCATTTGTTCTCCTTCAAAGAGATGACGAGCCAGCCTACCGTAGAAAAACAACAGAATACAACAGCAATTTTCACATAGTAGAGCATAACAAAATTTTACACAACCTCTCGCTCGCTCTCAAACACACAACAAACATACATAAGTGTGCATACGTAAAATACACAAGAACCCTTAAACGTAACTTTATCAAAATAGGCGTGTAATATAAGGCACTAGAAATCTAAACTTAAACTATTCATTGGGAGTTGGGATCGTTCGTTAGTTTCCCGGTTACCGTGACGACAACATTGTCTATATGGGGTGGCGGCGTGATACGAGGAATCGAATGCTGAACGCCCTCGAGTCTGGGACATGATGCACCACTATTTATCTTCATCATCATCATCATGGCATGTGACTGTAGTAAATAAGTGGACATAAAATATATATATAGTACATCTACTTATTGCACACGGAATCAGACAGACGCACAAGTCAGTGGTGAGCATTCCGGTGAGAACGTTGTCTCGACACATTTCCATAATTCTTGGTCTAAATCTAGGTGACGGTTTGAATAGTTTTTCACCCCCCCCCACCCCCAAAAAAAGCCACTCCGTGCACACTCTACAAATTTGTACTCTTTCTCTCTTTCTTGATTTAGACAAAAATAATTTTCATAGGGCCCAAACCACCAATTTTCTATCGCGTTTTTGTCCTCATTGGGGTTGCGGGTGAGCTGTAGCCTTTGCCAGTTGACTTTGGGTGAAAGGCGGGTTCCACTTTAGACTGACTAGTCACAACCTTGAAGATTACATCAAACCTGAAATATTAAAGCCCAATCCGAAACCCAAGTTTAGTCCCTTCACCTTATCACTGACCAAAAATCAAAGCTGAACTCAAGTGAATGCTCTAATCATGAAATCATGAAATGTAACCTTTCCCCCGAAACGTCAAGCATCAGGCAGGCAACGACTTCATCGAGTTGCTCATGCAAATAAAAGTGAGAATAGAACAGTTAATGGTGGAACTATTCAGAGAAACTGCCAGGTCCTGCGGCTTCTGATTGTATTTCTTTGAATAAAAATGTTTGAGAACATAAAAAATGCACAACAAAACAGAAAGTATAAAAAAAACTAATGGGCGACCAGCTTTACAAGAGAGCCCACATCTTTTTTTTTTTTTCTTTTTCTCAAGGAGTCAGTTGATAATTTTGTTTGTGGTTGTGGTGCTTTTTAAACCTTTCACAATTTCCTTGTCTTAAACTGTGAAGACTTAAGTCGAACTGGTGCTTTTTTTATTACTATGTGACTAAAATGTCTTCTTCATTTATAGGAAACCAAAGTCCGCTTTCCTAAAAAAAAACAATAAAAGGGGGGAAAACACTTCCTGGTGTCCATTGCGGCTCTGTGTGTCCTTAATACTGTGCGCTCGGTGAGTTTCCACTCTCCCGTTGGCAAATCTCCGGTGTGCCAAAGTCCCACTTTTTGTCCGTCCACGAGACGTCCATATGATGGATGCCTTCGAGTTGGTCTAAAGATAGAAAAAAATCAAACGTCCTGTGACACTCTATCAATCAAGGTTGGTGATGCTACACTGGCGGTGGATGAGGTGAACACTTCCACACCCAAACAATGTAAAGCAACCCTGGTGCTTGGAAAATAGCACTGACTGAAACCAAACAAAGACAACGTAGATTCGGATCAAGTATTGGAGCGAGTTGCTTCTGACTGACCAATGGGCGTGTTTGGGTGAAAGGGCGGGTGGAGACCCCTTGTCAAGCAGGTTGCTATGGCTCAGTTAGAGGTGCTCTTTGTGGGTACGCAGGATTCCCCCCCTCCCTCCCTCTTCACTCAGCATGTTGATGGCGCTCACTTCACAGACACGTCGCCGCCTAGCGCGTTCATCCATGGATTAGGTGGGACGTGCCGTGACAAATTTATGTTGCATAGTGATCAAAGCTTCCGAGGTACTCCAGACTGGCGCGGTAGCAGAACTGGTACTGGTCCTGGAGGAGATAGAGCACACCAGTGAGAATTGCTTTAAAAAAGGTCAGAGACCTTTTTTTTGCCGGCTGACCTCTGTTTGAACGGTGGCAGGTCTCTGCGTGCGCAGCATCTTGACCGTCTGGAAGATGTCCACCACGCCCTCGTACCGCATTCTCTCCAGCACGATGCTCAGCGTGATGAACACGCCTGTCCGGCCCACTCCGGCACTGGTGGGAGACACGTTGAGTTTGGTGAAATTTCCACGTAGAAGGCAAGGAAGTTTTTTTTCTCTTACAGGACATTTTATACATCAGGAAACTCAATATGCTTCACACAACCAAAAGACCTGAAGACATTCAATCTGGATTTAAAAGCATTTACACTTGGTGTTGACTTCATTTCTGTTGGTAGCTTATTCCTATGAATGTCAACAATTTTATTTTTTTTACCTGCAATGCACAGTAATTGGTCCATCCTGGCCAAACTGTTCTTTAGTTTTATGCACTTGTCCAATGAAATCAATGAATCCCTCCCCTGATTTTGGCACTCCTTGTTCTGGCCAATCAGTGAACTGGAATTGACGAACCGTCCGCGATTGGCCATCCTGGAGGAAGAGAAAATACATGGCTTATTACTCTCGGACCTTTTAACAGCACATTCCATCACGCGTGCGCTTTGTGACTTACTCTGGCGTCCGTGACTTTGAATTCTCGGAGGATGTATTGAGGCATGTTGTACTCGGCCATGGGATCCACCACAAAGTACTGGTACCGAGCTGAGCGCTCTGCGGGCCAGTACTGGTGACATTTCTCCTGAATGGACACAACAACACGCAAAGTGCGACATCGTTCAGCATGCCCCTGGAGGGATCTACTTTTGTTTTGCCGTGGTAGTTTTTTGTCAATATTTCTACCGGACTTTCAGATTGCTACCATTTGCTAGTCAATTTGAGTTCCACTGTGTATTAGACTTCTTGATTACAAATCAAATAGTCGGTTGTAGCCACTTTTCTCGGGATTGCAAACGAAATGTATTCTAGGCGTATCATTTCTTCTCATTATTGAGAGGAAAAAGAAATATTGAGTGAAAAGAAAAATGTGGAGCCAATGATATCAAAGCATGTATATATCTACCGCTTAAAAGCAGACAATAACAAGGCAATTAAAGATCCATTTTTGAACATTATGCGAAACATATTCCTCTGTGAGTTCATCTTTACCCAATTAAGCAAACAAAAATAACAGTTAATATTCTTGCATGTCAAAGAAGTAAAAAACTAATATGGGCATATTGGATTGTATATTATTCAAAACTGTACAGATTTCAAAATCAATTCTAACCAAATTACAGTTTGAGCAAAGTTGGCAGAAAGGAGAACGACAAACAACAAAACAAAAATATTTCAATAATTTACTAAATAATTATTTTATTTAGTTTATCATCTTTTTTATTATTTTAAAAATTAAGTTATAATTGTAGAATAAATAATTTACCATTTACAATAAATTTGTTTATTATTTACAATAAATTTGCAGAACAAGTATTGTATGTGCGAGATGAATAAAAAAATTAATAAATACAGGGGGCCCATACTTTGCCAACTTATGATCGACAGTCATTCCTCGGACAAAGTGAAAAACTGCACACGGCATCGACTTTTTATTGCAGCATCCTTACCCGTCCCATCTCCCTCAATTTGGTGAGCATGACAACGATGGTGGAGTTGTGTTCCCACAGCATCCTCCAGTAGTCCTCAGTGGTCTCGGCCAACGGGCCTTGTGTCGCTATGTAAGCCTTCTGTTGCCTACAATCACACACTTGGAGTTACCAAACAAAGACATCGCTAAGGCAGTCAAGAACAAGCGGATGCATTCGAGGTGTGACTGACCTGTAGCCGTCGATGAAGCTGGCGTTGATGTAGTCCGACCCCTCCACCCCTCTGATTGGCTGCAGGGGCACACGTGTGGTCTCGTAGGGCATGATGTTGACAAGCTTGTTCTTGAACTTGTTGCATGGTAGGTTGGCACTGACGAAGCGCGACGTGTGGGCCTTGGCACTGGCCAGACGCTGGCACACAAAAGAGGTCGTGGCATGAATGAGGCGTGGGCAGATAAACACTCAACAGTGTCAGGAAATTTACTTTCAAAATGGAAATATATTCACTAACTCTGGGAAAGTCATTTGTTCTATTGTGTTCAATCTGTCTTTCAATTATTACTTTGGCGTTGATTACCAAAACAGCAGAATTTTTAAGTACGACACTTAAATTTTACTAAGCTTTTTTTTGACACATGTACAACATAGCTGTCACCGTGACACTTTTAATTAGTGTGTTAATTTAACTTTTACATGTTTATAAGTTGACTTTTCAGTTCCATCCAGTATCTAACAAAAATGGCACAAGTAAAGCCTGATACTACATTGCACCAACAAAAAGGGATCATTAGGGAAAAGAATGGAAGCCCGAAAAGCAGCGCCTCACTGAAATGTCTTTTCAAGCAAGTTTTCTGGCGCAGTGCACAAGTGAAATGAGAAAAATCCTATTTACTGCCCAGCCTCCGGGTATACAGTCAGACAAGTGAATAAACAAGAGAATATTATGGGATGGGGGCATTGAAAGGCAATGGGAGGAGGCGCATAATAAAGACAAATGAGAGAAACAGCAAGAGAATCCAAAGTTGGGGCAGGAAACCACAAGGCCCCGTGTTGTCTCTCTGTACATGTGCGACCCTCAAGTGATCCCGTAGCCCCGCAACACTCACACAATTGTACTTTCTCACATTTGACCAATGCATGACGTCTCAAAACGAGAGAGAACAACAGAGACCAGGCGGAGGCAAACCACAGACTCCGGGGGGAATGAAACAATACCCCTCGCTTGGTAACAATAGGGTCCCACAAAGTACGCTTCCAATATCGGTGGCTATGGGAATGTTGTGGGAGAAACAGACTTACTTTATTTTCTTTAAAAGGGAATAAAGAGGGAAAATCCCCCTTAAAATCCCACAAGTTTAGATGCCGTTTATTTTGGTTCTCTTTAGTCTGGTTTTGATCATCAACAATCAAGATGGTCTTATCAAGACAATCGGGGGACAAACAGAGCATTGAAAACATGTCATTATTTTGAGCATGTCTGGATAAAATCATGCCCAGTTGGCAACCAGAAAGAAAAAGAATCTTCATGTGAAGTGACGCTCCTCCTTAAGACTGCAGTGGATAGAAGTTTCGGAAAAAATAAGTCTCTGAACCGGCATGCAAGATTTCAGTAACGGTAATTTCTCGAAAATGGGTGTGTTATACACAAGTGTACAGAAAATTCTGGAAATTTGTGCCATTGTGAAAAAAGTGTGAATTAATTCCAATATATGTGATGCCTAATGTTACACATTCATATTCAAGAACCCAATTTACGCTGCTCAGCAAGAACCATGACGATTTGTCGAGGAACAAGGAAACGAACGTAAACAAAAATATAGATATACAATAATAATAATCTGAATATTGCGTAGTGTCACGTATATTTTAACGTCATTTTTTTTACTTAATCCTTCAAGAGAAGAATATGCATAGGTCGTGACAGAAATAAACCTTCCCCTGTGTGGTTAATATGTTTTTAATGATTTCAATCATTTAATTCAACCTTACACTAACCTTACACTAATTGCCGTAACATTTTGTATTCTTAGAGATTCCCGCGGTTGATGTTAGATTTACAACTTCAGTAAAAAAAAAAAAGTAAAGTGTATTTCCATGTGTTGGTCCACGGTGCCCAGTAACACTGAGATGGAATCTGATGAATGAAGCAACCCAGCCACGTGTTTTCCATCAATACAAGACTGGAAAGACAGCTCAAAGGGCGCTGAGTTCATTGTCATTCTCTGGCGGCTGCTGCTGCCAGGACAGGAATTCTGTGGCATCAGCAACGGAGAGCACTGAAACAGGCTTTATTTGAGTCTATCAAGATGTGACCTTTTCCTCAGAAGTCAACTTCTGGGACAACATTACCTGTTTTTACACTGGCTATCCACACTTGCCTACTAAAACGGTCTGTAAAACAGTCTTCCTTGGAATCGGATGGTAAAATGCTTTTCACTTTCAATCGTCAGTCTCGAGTACATGAAGAATCTCAGAGCTGAGCTGCTGGAGCTAAAAGAGCCTCTAACAGCCTCAGGAAAAATGCTGTCAGAGATTGTCAGGGTCAGAGAATCCATGCTCATGCATACGGATTGCCGTGAGAGGAACTCTGCCCATGCAGATTTTCCAGTCAAAAGCCACAATATGAGGTGGAGTTTGGTGAATTCCAAGGAGAAAAAGCTCTTTCCTCCCATTAAAGTCATTTGACGTTCAAAATTTATTTTATGTTGCAATTTCTAAATTAGGCTTGGATGTAAAGTTCAGGGATCATTAACCTCCCGTCCGCGTGTGTCTCGTTTTTAAAGAGCTTCGAGTATTGATCTATTAAAACGAAGATCAACTCATAGGATGCTCCACTGTGCTAACGAAGGAGCGGAGTCAATTTTACTCTGGGGATGCCGATGGATGGATTGATGACGATCTATTTTCTGGACTGGATTGTTGTTATCTGCTCACCTTGAACTCCAGTTCCATGCCGGTGACATTGTCGCCGGGTTCAATCTGCGTCAGCCTCTGGATGTATGAATACAAGTTCCTGGCTGCGACCTCTGTGTTCCCGCAGGTCACGGCCTCCAGCAGCGCGTCGTAGATGAAGATGTACTGGTCCTCCGTCTGGACCATGTAGTTCCTCTGCGAACGCATGAGCGTGACGTGGCCGTAGATGTCAACCGTCTTCTCGTGCTTGATTCGTTCCGCCATGGCGTCGATCACGATGAAGCAACCTGTGCGGCCCACTCCGGCACTGAATGGGTAAATGATGACGTTAATTTAAAAAAAAAAAAAAAAAAAATCTGAATCTGTCTTTTGGTCGCGGATTTGAATTTGGTCTCAGGCCCTCCTGTGCGTGTTCTCCCTGAGGAACTTAAGTTACACGACTTCTAAACCTGCTCAGAGGGCTGAAACAAACTTTTATTGTGAATTAGCATGACTGTGCACCGCATAGCAAAATTTCCGAGATGAAATGTCAAAACATGCCAATTGTGCAGAAAAATTGACATTAGCAACGCATCAGCACTAGCATTGGGAATATTGTCTTCGATCCACACAGTCAAATATGAACTACTTGAAATTCCTACTCATATCTGCTGTCTGTGCCGGGGTACCGAATTGGTAAAACATCCTTAGCGAGCAAGTTCCCTTAAGTGAATGAAAACCTGTCTAAATAGCAGAATGAATATCGTGGTGTGAGATTGACTGTGGTGGAATGAGATTTCGTCCCATTGTTTGATTCCCAGGCTGCTTGATACATTAAGGCACATTATGACAGAGGCTTGGTGAGATAATTAAATTTGCCTGCTAATCCTTTTAGATACTCCATCTGACTGCGAGCAAGGATGAGGAGAAGCTTTTTTTTTTTCCTGACAACCTTTTCACCCTCCCTTCCCGCCTTGACCGCCCTCTCTCAAGTACCTTTCACACATTCCACCATCAGCCTGCGTTTCCTCTGCACCTTTCCTCTTCTTTTATTCACCATTTCCATTCGCCGTGTCCACTGTTTGACCTCGCCTATTTCCCCTCGCTGCCTCCGCTACTCTTCTTCTGCTCATATCTCATCATTTAACTCCCAGTCCCTGGCTAACTCGTCCTCTCAATAATTGTCTCAATCCCCCTCCTTTTTCCCTTCTGCATCTCACCGCACTAATTCTTCCTTTCGGGAGCCTCTGGCCCGTATTCCCTCAGCAAGCTTCTATCGTCTTCCCGTCCTGCTAACTGCAAATAGCAGCTTCCTTTCAGCCCTCGGTAATAACAAGTCTTTCCTCCTGATCTGACAATGTTTGAATATATCAAATGATGAACCCTAACCAGCTGGAGTGGTCAGCGGTAAAACGCCGCTTATGTAAAATAAGGTCAACATACAGGCACCGTTGAGAAGAAGCTTACTGAGGGAGGACCGCAAAGGTCTTATGTAACAGCAGGTCCAATTGTGGTTTGGTTCAGGAACTATTAGTGCTCACAGTTGGATTGGATTGGATTTGTAAAATGAGGCTGTGGAGTGAAGAACCACCACCCCTATGGTTACTTATACACTCTGACCGCCAATTTAATGAGTCTCCTTTGTAGACAATCCACCATTATTTTGGCGATAGAGCCCAAAAGTGTGTATAAAAATCAACTCACTCACCTGCAGTGGACGATCATTGGCCCTGCATCTGCAGGGTTGCAGGCCTTGACCCTTCGCAAGAAGGCCAGGAAGGGAGTGGGGTGCTCAGGTACCCCGTGGTCCGGCCAGGCTGTGAATTGGAAATGACGAACCTCACGCTTCTCATTGGAGCCACTCTAGAAACACATATAGCCAAAGAGCTAATTTTATTTAGGTTAACAAATAACATGAGTTAAGACGTTTGTGTGGTTTCATGACTACTACAACCAAAAATCTGTCGGTCCTCCCTGACCCCATCAAACAGCGCACAGTGGTCGAGTGACCCATCTTTCAAAGTAGGTCAGTAGTCCCATGTTTGGTCGTTCCATTTTTAATTCACATAGCAGCAAATGGAACATTGGCTGACTAATACACACTTGATGATAGGGTGTGCATTAACAGCAGCTGGAGGGTGAATGAGGTATTGACTCGAAATAAACGACCACACTGATGTTGGCGCTGGTGTTCATGGTGATGAATTTAACAAAGTGGCTTGGCTGCTTTGCAATGTGGACGACACTAAACATTCGTGGAGAAATGAGCCAAGAGTGGGACCAAAAATCTTTCTACGTAACTAAGGAGGCTTAATTAGATCACATTATAGTGCATATAAAGTGTCCGGTTAGTGTATAAGGGGATCCATTTCCCAATTTGCAGACCACTATGCATAAATGTAACCTCTTTAAATTTGTTTTCCAAGCGGAACATATCCTCAAATATTCACTGGAAAAACTCACCTATTCATAAATTTGTGTGTTCTTTATTTAATACATAAAATGCCACAAGATGGTGCCAAAACTCTGGATAATAGGAAAGTAGTAATTGGAATATGGCAATGATTGCAGTAGTTGTATATTTGGATCTAGAGGATATTTAGATTAGATTTGTTTTGTTAAATCAACATATGTATTGGGGGATCATGTTTAACTTTTTTTAACGGACAATTCTGCATGATGAACTTGAAATAATATTATTTATTAATATTTTTAAAATGGTAGTTTGTGAAACTTTAAGCAATTAATATAGGCAATTATAAACATTATGTGGGGCATCTATTACTTTTATTTTTTTTAGTAACAGGACTCTGTCTCGATCCCCCGTAAAAAGCAGTAACTGAGTTAGTTTACTCTGTTGATCATGAAGATCATTTTTAAAAACTGAACAAGCCACAGTAGCCACATTTTTGACAGAATAAAAAATGCTCAGGTTGAGTGAGCGATTGAATCAACAACACATGCATGTAGCTGCTGTCACATGGCAGCAAGTGCGTATCAATACACAAGCAGCGTAAATATTTGAAGGGATCAATACCCACCGGTAAACCGCATGGCGGTTGACTGCACATGTCACGTTACCTTGTAAAGCGCAAAGGTCCGGACAGAGTAAGTTGCCAGCTCCACCGTATCCAGTAGAGTGACCTGGATGAGGCCGTAAGTTTCCGTGCCTCGTGTTGGCCAGTACTGGTCACACTTCACCTAAAAATCAAAACAGAGAATTTTGTGAGATATCAGGCGCTTGTTTTGTGACAAAGATGAACGACCATGTGCAGAGTGTGTACCGATTTAAAAAAAAAAAAAAAAGAAAATACAAAGGTTGGGGGATTTAAACAGATCAGTGAGACTTTGCAAAATTCAAACAGAAGTGTTGGAATAAAACTGTGCTTGTTGAGACACCCCAATGTGTGAAAACGGTTTTAGTGTGTGTGAGGACTGATAGCTTTTTAGAATGAATGTGATCCTGTGCAAGCAGTGTCTGATACCCTAAAACTGTTCACCAGGAAGCTTCCATACATCTGGCAAGAGCTCACAGCGATTCACCACAGAGCTGGAAAAGCGGAGTGAGTATCACTTGACTCGACGTGGCCCTAACGCTCCAACCTCACAAATCCCCAATGGTATGCCTGGCCACTCAAAACACCTTGAAATTCCCCCCGCATCACAGCACCGTACTTGTAGTTTTTTTGGCTCAGCCTCAGAGACCACAAGAGAGCCAAGCATCCCAGTGGAGCGAGAGGCGCGTATTCGAGCCTTGGCAGAATCAGGCCAAAGCAAACGTTACTCGCTGATCCCTCCGGTCCTCACATCAAAGACGGAGCGAAGCTCAGCTCAGCTCAGCTCCGCATTCCGTTGCTCCAGACCGAGGATTAAGCATTTAGGCCCGGGACGTTCGGGTTGTAATTACAACTTTTCCACCGTGTTCCCACTAGGCCTTCAGACACTATCAGGACAAGAACGGTCTTCCGTGGTGGGGCGGGAGATTGAAAACCACATTTAAGCACCCATCGCACGTCTGGTGTGGACGCCATCATACTCTGGCGTGCAGGCCACCAGCAGATCTAAGCTGTTGTGTGGTTTGCTTCAAAGCAGAACACTCCTGATTCCATCTGTTCTCATCTGTGCTGGTAATGCATCAAGGTATAGCAGCATAATGGAGATGGGTGTTGAATGTGATTAAATCACGCCCCCCTCAGGAAGTCTCCGACCCCATCAGGTTTATAGCAAACATTTGAAACACTAAAGAGCAAATATTCAGAAGACACAAATTCATCATCTTTACGAGGCGGTTGATGTTCTTTACAGAAAATATGCCACGGAGTTCATTCTTACCCACGTCGTAAAGTTTTTCTTTAAAGGCCTCATGGTATGAAATTTAATGCTACACATTTTACTGAACCGCAACTAGACAGGAAGCACATTTGTAGGTGTGATCATGCAAGTGTAGACACTAATGTGCACTGTTTCTGAACTTCAGTGGTAACAAGAAACCCAAAGTCAGTTCTCATTGACTGCGGGTGCTTTGTGGTGCTTTGAAAATAATTCAACTCATCGCATTTGGCTATTGCACAAGGGGGGGAAACAGCGGAAGAAAAAAAAAGAGGCACTGAATAGAGAAGGGAGGGTAAGGAGAAAACCATGTGAGGAGAGGGTGTGCATTTGGAAAGGGATTAGCAAAGGAGAGAAAGCGAGATCTTGCCTTAGAGAAGAAATAAGAGGGCATCTGAGGGTCAAAGAGACACAACAGAGACAGTTGGAGAAGGTTGGAGAGGAAACAGCTTGAACACAATGCACAGGTTAATAATAGGAAAAGAAGCACAGACGAGAGGAGAGGATTTTTTTTTTTGCTTCAAAACACATGAGCATGATTTCTTTCAGTTTTTTCTTTTCTTTTTTAACCCTGAGCTAGTCTTGTTCATTTGTATTCTTACACGACAGAATGCCTTAAAGCTGAATATTTTCTAATTCATTAGCCAATTTAATGTGCCCGTAACCGCCCTCCATTACTATTAAAGTCTCATTCGATGTCATTCTTTGGTACGCAACCGTCCTTCTGCGTTTCCTTAATGGAATTTCCTTTGTACAAACAATAAAACATCCTGGCACTTCAATCTCGTTTTAACAATCCCCAGTATCCTAACTTTCAAGCCTCCTCATTATGTCCGTATAAGAACATATATATGGGATTGTTCCAATGGTCACTTGTAAATTTGACTGGAATAATATGTCTTAGACATTGTTGCTGGAGGATCTGGTTCTAATTTTAAACATATAAACTTTTAAATGAGATTTCCTCACAAATTGCTGAGATAAAACCACAAACATATTGTATAGCTGATGCAAGCGAATGGCTTGGCAAAATAGTTATCCACAAGAATTCACACAATGTCACTCAGAATTCAAGTTAATGTATGTATTCAATATACGTCGCCATCTAATAAAAAAAATAAAAGCACCAGTGACATCTGCATTGGTAAAAATCCCAATAAGGCCTGTAAAGTTTCCCTCTGCTGGTATAATATTATCCTTGGCAATATGTAATAGTTTCCCTATTTTGCAGCTATTTCCAATTCCATCTGTCTTTACTCTTCTATCCGCCATGTCTTACCCTTGACTTCTCCTCCAGCTTGGTCATCATGATAATATTGGCTGTATGCTGCTCCCACACCATCCTCCAGAAGTCTCCAAAGGTCTCCGGAAGGGAACCCTGAGTGGCGATGTAGGCATTTTGACGCCGGTAGCCATCAATATAGTTAGCGTTGATGTAGTCACTCCCTGGGACACCTGAACATGAAGAAGACGTGTCATTTAGGGACATTTAACTTTTCTTTCTTTAGAAATAAACCTGATTATTATATATATTTTTTAGAAATAAACCTGATTATATATATGTTTTTTTTAATGTATTTATTTATGTATTTATTATATATATATATATATATATATATATATATATATATATATATATATATATATATATATATATTATTATTATTATTATTATTATATGTGGATCAACTGAGGTTATGGCCGGAAGACTAATGTTTTTACATGGTACGTCCTTTGGTGCTGGATTGTTCCGTCGTCTTGTTTTATAATGCATGCTAAGACGATCATGTGTCTAATCTGATGTGTGGCTTTGAACGGCAATATGACTGTGAGGCCGCCTGCATGTAAGACGAGGCTGACACCGATTGTGTCCTGGAAGGGATTGGAGGTGTGTGTGTGTTTGTGTGCGTGCGTGTATGTGTGCGCTTGACGTGAGAGGCCATCTGTGTGTATTTGATTTCGGATCAGTCCTGCTCATCTGGGGCCTAATACCATAATCCCCCAAATCACTGAGTCATAGCTCAAACAAACAAGCATACACAAGATGTACACACTCAAAAACACACTGTCACAAACACGCACACGCAGTAAGCAGTGACCTGATTATGCCAAAGTGGGGCACACAAACTTTTTTTTTTTGCGTCTTTTAATGGCAATTTACATTAACAGTGACACAATTCAGATGGCGATAAATGAAGGTAAATGAAGTTTGAACACTTTTTAATTTCTCTGTCACTGAATAGTCGGCTGAATAGACAGCTTTCATACAAAATATTTTTCTCCAGTATTTTGTAGTAAATTCCATTTTTTCCCATTTATTGCTGTTGAGGGATTGCAAAAAAAGCTCGGAAAAAGATATTTCACACAGCATTTAATTTTTGAACTGAACAGTTGGCCCTGTTCATCCATAGATGAGGTTATAAAAAGACTTAAAAGACTTAAAGTATGTTAACTTTATTTTGATAATAAAATATTAATCATCACTTATAGTTAATGTAATATGGAACTCACCAATTATTTAAATGAAATCAAAAAAACATAATTAAATGTACTATGTTTAGAAGGATTATTCTATTGTTATTTTGTAATTATATTATTTTCAACAATAACCATAGTTTGCCTGCTTGCTTTTAGACGCTCACTAAACTCAAGTACGAAGATGGGTTTGTTTTTTTGTGTTACTGTGGAAGTATCCTGGTTGGGTTCCATCCAAAGCTGAGCTTCCACTCAAATAGCTGACTTATTTTTCACACAATGATTTAATTCCAAGTTGTTGAGGTCCCCTGAGGCTAACGCTTGTTCTCCTTAAATTATTTTATTTTTTTCCAGAGTAAAATCCAGTAGTCATTTCACACGCAGCAGCACTACCAATTAGACCCGGACATCATTTGAAGACCATAATGGCTGAAGATTGAGCAGCATTTACTTCTTTGAAACGGGGAGGCTGCACACGGCACTTTATCACAAGTCTGTAAAAGGCAGCTTAGCGAAAAAGCATTGATATGCTACAACTTTAGTGCTTGGGATGACAGCAGACACATTGTGCAGGGTGAACCCCCCCCCCCACACACACACGGACACACACACACGCACGCACACACACACACACTTTCCATTAGAGTCGCTTGGCAGCTGAAAAAGCTTTCATTATGTGTGTGTATGTGTGTGTGAGACGTCTGGAAGCGAATGTGCATATCCTTTTGCATAATTATATGTTGACGCTTAACTCTGTGTGTGTGTGTGTGTGTGTATACAGTATTTTATGCAGAGATAGAGACAAACATAGGGACAGATAGATCTGAAGAAGAGCAAGAACTGCGGTTGGGCTGTGTGTGTGTATATGTGTGTGTATGTGTGTGTGTGTGTGTGTGTGTGTGTGTGTGTGTGGGTGGGTGGTTGGGCTCCTCACACATGCTCTGCCCAGATAAGGCTCATCTGTTTGGGTTCCTCCCTCTCACAATATTGGGGCTGCCAATTTCTCTGCCTCAGGTCTATCGCACCTGAGTTGGCTGAATGTGTCTCCAGACATATTAGGGAGAGGAATGAGATATTTGTTTTCCTTCTGTATTGTGAAATGATTAAGTAAATAAATTACAATACTTGTTATGTTTGAGAGCTGGCAATTGGAGCTTTGAATCTAAACTAAATCAGCGTTTTTTTTTTTTAACCCCCCCCCCACTCAGTTGAAACAAGAGCAATGTCGTGCAAGCAAGCACACGCCCATACACGCAAACACGCTGGCAACACGTCTTACCTTCGATGCCAGAGAGTATCACCCTGGAATGGTCGTAGGCAATGACGTTAGCGTAGCGGTTCTTTGGTTTGTTGACCTCCAAGTTGGAGTTCTCCCAGGTGAATTGTTGACCGGGGTCAATCGACTGCAAGGCAGAAAAAGACAAAAGTTACCGTCAAGAGTCAGGGAACAAACTGGTGCTTATCTTGGATGATGTTCACAGGCGCGTTGGCACTTGCCGCTGTTTTGATTCAAAATGAGAGATTGTTTTTGAAATGGTTCTTTCTGCGTATGGTCTGGCAGCTGTACTTGTCTGACAAATCTTCGCAGCATGGATGTTGGGTTGCCGCGATTTGAAGGAAAATGTAGAAACGACATCTGGAACAGCATGTTGGGGTTTTTATACTATTTTTTTGGGGGTTTCGTATATTGCCTGCTTCAGGATGAAACCTTCGATGTCACACTTTGATAAAAATTACATACTGTTGGTCAGTTTATGTGCGTGGGTTTGACATTTTCATCGACCGAACAATTAAAAATAGCTTTTTGGCAGGAAGAATCCTGCTGTCCTGAATATTTAATGCATATTTAAAAATTAAGTAGTGAATATTTAACAAATAATAATGTAAAAACAACACTACTGCGACCACCGGCTTTGCGGCTGGCAAACTTGGATGCTGTTTTTAATGAAGAAAGTGCAGCCCATTTTCCATCCATCTGTCATCCTGTCTATCCTTTCTTGTCATCATTAGAGTTGCAGGTGTGCAGGAGCCTATCCCAAGCTGACTTACAAGCCGGGCGCATCCCGTACTGGTCGCTTCGTCAATTGCAGAGCGAGCTACGGTTTCATTTTGGCCAATTGTAAAGCACCGCCGACAATTCCAAATCAAGTACAAAGTGAAGAAATGCAGGCCAAACGGGATCTTGGGTTTCAAGAAATAGAACAGAAATAATGCAGGGACTTTCCGCTGTCTACAGAGAAGAGAACTAGCAGAGAAAGATGATATATGCTCAAAAAGATTCCTCTGGGAAAGAGAGGATAGTTGTGTTAGACCAACACGTTAAGTTCCTGGAGGGTAATTACAGTGTAAGCATCTCTGCAAGCAGGGAGAGGCAGACATGAGGTCATTATGGAGCTGTCAATGGAGAGAAATGACGAGGAGAGAGCCAAAGCAATTTAGCAATTGTGAATATTATACGACGCATAATTATGGTTTGGTTGGGGGGGGGGGGACAGGGGTGGTACTGTGGGGCTGCGTGTGTTCATACATGTGTGTGCGTTTCAAAGCGATTCCGTTGCTCTGCCCAATATCATGTGCGTCTGATTATTTCACCGCAATCATTTGTGCTTCCCTCCCCTTCGATGCCTTCGCCATCCGTCTCTCTCGCTCGCTCGTTAGGGCCTTGCTGACGAACAAAGCACACAGTCATGCAGAGAGAAAGCCAGGAGGCTGAAAACGCACGGCTGCTCGGTCCATCCTTCTTCGTGTCCTCTCCCAAAGCGTTTTAAACATCCTCAAGCTCTATAATGTGCTTTTGTCTCCTATATAAGTGCCACACGGCATGCAGGAGCCAATTGGAAGCTCATGTCTCCATCAATCAATCCAGCCCTGATCCAAAAAACTTAATATCTCTCTGTGGAGAGAATTGTGATGCTAGCTCTAGTTGCTAAACTGTCAGCATTTTAGGGAGGCTTTTCGTGATGTACATCGACCGGGGGGGAAGAAAAACTTCAGCCGAGCAACACACTGACTGGCTTTATGTGTCTCATGGTGAGGCTGCAGCGCCTTTACATTTCTATCAGCTTCTCCTCTTTCTGCATCAGTGGACCGGATAACAATCTGGCTGTAAGCAAACTTTCCTTGAGCCTTGCATTTTCAATTTCCATCTTTGGGCTATGAGGAGAAGAGCACGACAGCAGAATGAGAAATGCGTTCATTCTTGCATCGCTTTGATCGATATACAGTATGGTTAGCCGGGCAAAAGTAATGGGACAGCTGGCCACATGCAGTCGTTTTATATTTACACTTTGCACTCGTCTGGGAATACTTGTGTGAGGTCAGAATAATGGGATTGCATAAGAACCAAGCCTTGGTCCTGGGGTCTTCCTAGTTCTTGGGATGTTTTATCCTGCCCTGTCCAAGTTCCATATTTTCCACAGTGCGTCAAATGTGGTTAGCACGTCTGAATTCCACAATATAAAAAAATGTAAGTTTATTTAAAATTTTAAATCTCTAATAGGTGTGGATGAGTTTTGTAGCCTGTGAGTCAATGACAACCAGTCAAGGCTTCTTGCTCTCTTGCCCAAAGTCAGCTGAGCTAGCTCTGAACTGGTTAAGTGGTAGACACTGAATAAATGATCGAATGAATAATGAATAAATCTTTAACCGGCAAAGCCAAGTCCTTACAGACTGGCAATCAGAGACAATCAAAAATTCTAGAATGAGAGGGAACTCTGAAGTTATTAAAAGTGGGCAAGAAATGATGGTCCCAGTTTAACATGGATGTAAACCAGAAAAAACTCAAGTTATCATATCAAGGGGGGGCAAACGATTGGCATTCCTACCTCGTACTCTTGTGAGAACTTGAGATTGTCGTTTGCTTTGAGGCGCTCAATGTTATCTGCCAGCTCCGAGACGGGGACGGGTGGGTGACTTGTCATGCCTGCCGAGAAAAAAAAAGAGAGACCATTTTGGAACGTGTACAACTCGACTTTTTTTGGGAGGGGAAAATGTTAAGAGAGTTAAGAAGATCCTCAGAGGTTTTTTTCATTTTGTCTGTGTGTGTGTGAGACCGCAGTCACAGCGGAGAAAGCGAATGGAAGTGTTTCTTTGTTAAGTGACCATTCTCTTTCCAAAGCAGACAGAAAGAACAATGTGCGTGTTTGGAAAGTTACTGAGGCACAATAACATGTCCTTTGAGTCGGTGCAACACGGCTGGTGGAGATTTTAAAAAAGGCACAGACGGTTAAAAATTTAACATTTGGGGTTTAAAAAAAAAAAAAAAAAAACACTTCTAAAACAACACAGTGGAACCTTTAAATTTGATTGCCCTTGAAGTTGAACAGTCCAGTTGATTTTTTTTTCTTTTTAAAAAGGCATCAGGCAAATGTAAAAGTGACTTTCACAAATGTAATAATTACTATCAGTTTTGACGGAGTTGTAGGTCAGAATTGCTTTGCGTCATACCAAAATGTGTTTCTAATACTTTGGACTTTTTTTGGCACATACTATTTGGTAAAAACATGCCTCAAGTCTGCATCTGAGTGATAACAAGAAAAGGATTATGCTTGTTTTTTTTTTTTTTGCTTCTTTGCTTCTTCACTGACAAAGTCATTATTTTCTAACATTTTAGTTAAGCAGTTTAACTTGTTTGTACTCAATGTTACACCGCCTGCTAAAATGGCTTGATACAAAAGATTCAATACCAGAGTGCTGGAAAAAAAAAAAAGCATTCATCTTTAGAAGTTCCACCGTACCAAAGCTTATTGATGACATGTCAATTCAAGCAGCTTCATCCTACGTGGGATGAAAGTTAGTTTGCATGAATGTCTACAAGGAACACAGACAGATCGAAAGAATGAGAGAAATGAACTGGCGAAGAAGAAAACGATGACAGCAAATCTTTGGTGGACCGTGAGGCCAACTAACTTGACAAACGTCGATAACCACGGTACACTGATACACGGTAGGCTGAAAAGGAAACAATACCGCAGTTAAAGAAATAAAAAAACGACACTAAGAGCTAAGTGTCTGTGCAGATATGCTTACCTGGAGTCTGGAAGTTGATTCGACGCAACTCCACAGGGTCAGTGGGATGGTGAGACGACATGGCTTTGCTGCAGGGGAAACTGCCCTTCCTGCCCTCGGCTTCGGCTCGTTTCCTGCAAATAGCATCAGAAAAGCCCTTTATAGTCAATTCTCAAAGTGTTGCAGGATATTTGTTGTGCGAACTAGATGATTTGAGACCATTAGGAGAAAATCTAGAATCTAGAAAATCTTTCTTTGGCATTTTGGATTGGCGAAAACATGTCAGCATTCACACACACTTTCATAGAACAGAAATTTAAATTGAATATTGCCTTTAATTTTTTTTTGATAACTGTGTGTACGATGGCTTTTCATGTACACAAAAATAATTAAGGGATTTAATAATCTCCCCAAAAAATGGAAAGCAAAACCTTAGTGTTTGTTTGTTACCTGTCAGGTTTGCTGGATCCAGATGGAGAGAAGGAAGAGCACAAAAAGGAGCAGACAAGGATGGACAACATTATTATCTGTTTTCTATTACCGGACTTCCTCTTCTCTTTTACAATTATTTATTATTAAACAAGAGACAACAATCTGAATCCATCATCCTATTGTTGCCTTATAATAGCATCTCAGATGGGTGCATCTATATTTAAAACATCACTCTGCCCGGTGCAGCTTAGCTTCAAGGTGCTCATTAATGTCCGGTGATGATCCTGAACTTTAGATTATTAGCATCCTGGATATTCATTTCCTCATACCGCATCTGCAGCAGCAATTATTCATGTGCGGTAACAAAGCTTTAGCCGAGAGGCCTGATAATGATCATAAACAGTGATAATGTTCGATAAATGCTACCTCCCATTCATTTGCAGAGACAAGCACGTTCTCTCAAGGTTTGTAAAATGAAAAGCAGATTTTCACAATCAAGCCTTAATTAGTACAAAGTGTTATTGACAGTAGTGCGGATATCAAATACAGCTTGGTGGAAAGGAATCAAAAGGATCTAGATTTCATATCCAAGGATCTAGATTTCATATCCATCCATCCATCCATCCATCCATCCATCCATCCATCCATCCATCCATCCATCCATCCATCCATCCATCCATCCATCCATCCATCCATCCATCCATCCATCCATCCATCCATCCATCCATCCATCCATCCATCCATCCATCCATCCATCCATCCATCGCTATTTACTTTGCTTACCTTTTGAAGAGAAGGATGGCAATGACAATACACACGATGAAGATAACGGCCAACACAGGACCAACCACCCACAAGAGACCCTCTTCCTCATCCACAATTGGCTGCGGGTCCACACCTGATGACATCACGGGATCAGAATACGGGCTAGTGGAGAACATGGTCTGTGGGAGAGAGCGTATGAATGTTAAAATCAAAAACACATCGATGAACTTTGAAGATGCGCTTATCTCTTACGTTCTCCGAAAGGTCAAGCAGGGCGAGCACAAAGAACACATATTCCTGGCCGTTCTGCAATGGACGGTTGCGGAAGTCGCCGTAGTTTTGCCCATCGCCCAGCGTGAACTCAGGGGGGAGCGCTTTAAAGTGAGCGCTGACGTAAGCTCTTGGATCTGATTGGCCAGTCTGTCTGCGGATACGGAGGGCACGGCTCACGCTGGTTCGGTTAATCTCTTTCAGCAACTGATGTGGAAGGGCAGCACAGTAGGCAGGAATGATTAGTAAGGTTTGAAAGAAAAAAAAAGTTACAGGCCACACATAGACAAACAACCATTCACACTTCTTGACAATTTAAAGTCTTCAATTAAAGCAACCACTAAATGTTTTTGGGATATGGGACAAACACCCACTAAGAGACCACACAGTAAGGCTGGCAACTCACTAGTCAACTGTGATGCATCCTGTAAACCATAATTTTCCTAAATTTAAAAGTAGGATCCCACAAACCATTACCAAAGTATCAATGGTCTCTTTAAAGAGTATCGCCAGAGCCCGATAGCCTACCGTTTGGTCTCCTGTTAACTATTATCTCCTGAATATAAACAATCTAGTCTTTCACAAATCACCATCAAAGTATCAATGGTGTCTTCTGAGAATATCTATCTATCGTTCCATCCATTTTCAGAACACACGCGAAAATCTAAAGCTTTAATGGAAATATTCAGTCTCACTGACATGAAAACCTTGTTTTGGCAATTGGTCACTCTCCCTTGCAATAGTGTTCCAAATTGGATTTAGGTCAGGGCACTGTCAAGAACTCTGTTAAAGCCATTCTTTTTTCATTTTAGCTTCAATGCCATTCTGAAATGTGATACTACTTTGTACACCAATGCTTTCTAGTAGACATCTAAAGATTTTGGGCCAAGACCGACTGTTATTATTTCCTTTTAGTTGCAAAAGACCTGGAGCGAGTGTATTCGCTCTCTGTATCAACTGACTTCTTGGAAAGTATCAAGCACATTGACTGTTCTTGAATGATATCGCAATGTGTTGCTGGAATAAGTTTTATTTTTAGCATTACATATTCAGCAAAATACTTCAGATCCGATGCCCTTGAGTCAGATATCATTTAAAGCAAAAAGCAGCTTTGTTTAAAAGTAAAATACAACCTGAAATTTCACAGGCGACTTTTTTCAATCCCAAATTGTTTGCATGAACGAAAGAATACCCACCTCATCTAAATTCATCTGGTCTGGGTCCTCCCATGGATTCGAGAACTTCCCTCCTCGTTGCTTCTTTAGTGGCACCACCACCAGATAATAACCCCTGAAAGACATGATGTGCTGAATAATTTTTTTTCATGAACTTAAAAGTTGTAAAAGTGCAACACAGCACCTGTGGTGGATTTGCAGGTGTACCGAATAAAATGCCCAAATGATATAACCATGCCGGAGAACAAAAGTAAGAGTGTATTTTTTTTTTTTATCAGCTGAAGCACCAATAGCTTCCGCCAAGCCATGAGGGCACTCTCGCTAAAATGATAAATGTGTCCCCAGTGCATGACTCACTCCGGCGCTTGCTGCTCGCACTTAATAACATAACTGGCATTACATCAAATGTGGTGAAATGTTGAATTTGCAGCACGAAGATGAACAGATATGCTCTTGCAGACTGCAGAATTGCTGATGATGTATTTTAGAAATAAAACCAAACACAGCAGCTGATTACAGTTTGTGACGACGTCTTTTATCAAAACGGAATGAGCGTAATGAGAGCAAAAAAAGTGACGGGATGTGCCAGTGTGGGTGTTGCAGTGGAATGATTCAGAGATTTATAGTTGAGTTCTAAGGAGCACACTGGTTGTCTATTTCTTCTGTGTTTGAAAGAGATTACGAGCTTTGTGCTTTTGCCCTGTCTGCTGTGGGAGTTGGAAGAATTGCGAGTCCGCCAACTCCAAGAGAGAAATCCCTCCTGTTTGGCTAATAAATGTAAGAGAGGATGCAAAGGGGGAATGGTGGAATTAGCTCAAAGGGCCGACAGAGACGTTAATTCTATTATAACGTAATTGGAGTCTCTCTGTTGTATTAAATCATGTTCTTGTCTCTGGAATGCGTCTTCCTTACTTGACTTTAGCTGCCGTCTGCACAGATGGAAGTTGGACGGTCACCATGCCATCGGCATTGGTCTTTCCCACCACGACGGGTTTGCTTTTCAGGATGTCTGGAGCAGTAGTGGCGGTGACGCGGTGCTGAAGGCCCCCGGCGCTGTTGGCCCGGTTGGTAAGCAAGAATGAGTAAAGGGTGTCAGGCTGCAAGCCAGTGATCAGCTTCTGAGTCTGCTTGCCATCCACCTCCACAGACTGGCCTTTTCCGTAGAGGATCTGAATATGGAGAAGGTTTTTTCACAGTTGACCAACACACTACGATGCAATAATAAAAGGTATTCTTAAAACTTCCTACAGTGAATGGCTGGGTAGGATTCTTGTCTCGAACCTCCCAGGAGAACAGAACAGAATTCTTCATGGCGGCCTTCACTTTGAAGTTGGTGGCAAAAACTAAGATGAGACAAAAACAAATAAAATGACATTAACTTGACGGTGAACCTTTGTTTCCTGAAGTCCGGTTGTAGTTTTTGGTACAGGCCATTTACTCGTATTTGTTCGGGTCAGAAAAACTAAACAGACCCAAGAATCTTACCTTGATTTGGGAAAAGGATGTTTTGTCTAAGAGTACAGCGACAAGACAATGAAAAAGGACACTCAGGATGTAACCAGACGTGCGTGTGATTGTATGTTAGCACTAGTGTGCTACGTTTGGAAGTTTGTCTGGAGAACTGAATGATGAAGATGAGTTGTTAGGGACTGAGTGTGAGTCCTACCTTGGTCTAGCCGCTGCGTCCTAAACTGGACACCGGGGCTGTACGGACCGGGCCCGACAGTCGTGTACGCGCACACCCTGACATCATACACCGTATCGGCACTCAGACCCTCCAACAAAACACTTGACCCCGGAGTGGGCACCACAATTTCCGAGGAATTGCCCCGACTGTTTATATCCTTGTACAGCACTGAGTATTTGACAATTTTTCCGTTTTGCTCAATGAGTGGCACTGATTTCCACGTCAAGCGGAGGGAGTTGGCAGACATCTCCTCCGAGACAATATTTTCCGGGTATCCGGTTGGGGAGCCTTCAGGCGTGGTCACTTCTTTCACTGCCTCTTCTCCATAGCCCATTTTGTTACGGGCGGAGAGTCTGAAAATGTAGTTGGCCCCCATATGGATATCCTGAGCAGTGTAGAGGCTTTCCTTGTTGGGGAACTCCACCACAGTGAATGGAAGGACGTCGACACGGCCAAAAGTGAGGCGGTAACCCAGGAGTGGCGTTAGGGGATTTGGCGGCGGGTACCACTGAAGCAGAGCGGTGCCCGAGTCAGTTGCGCTCACCATTAGTTTGGGCTTTTCAGGCACTATAAAAAAGGAATTAGGAGAAAGGAGGGTGAGGAAAAACCAAACAGTGACTAAAAACGACTCGCAGTGCTTAACATATGAGTACATTGAAAAGTAAACATGAACAATTTGCAGAATTGTGGTTAACATTCTTAAATATTTTCAAATTCTGCTTTGCTCTGTAAGTTTTTAGCTGTTCATGTTTGTGGTATTAACTAATGAATATATTTGAATATATTTGCAAAACTTACATGGTAGAGCAGTGCAGATGGCAACAGGTTTGCTGCGGGCACCATCTCCTTTGGCAGTGTAAGCTCCTACCGAGATAGAGTAGGAAGTGTCGGCCTTCAAGTTTCCGAGAAGAGCCTCCTGCAAGACAAAAGTCAGTCGGTCAGCTGCAATATGTGGCAATGTCCGTCCGTCCATCCATCTGAGACCTCCAACTACAAGCTTAAAGAAATATCTACTCACATATTGAGCTGATTGGTCATATTCCCACTGAGTATTGATTGAGAAGAATGAGCACAGGAAAGACACAAGTGTTAATATACGATTATAAATCGCTAATTGAATTTCAAAGAATTCCATTTGGCGGTTACCTGTGAGTCCTCTATAAGGATGTCCTTAATGGAGGGCGGACCCTGAGGCTCGCCATAGTTCATCCTCACGTAGTGGACTTGGTAGCCTCGGATCTGACCGTGCTGCAACTCTGGGGCTGGCGCTCGCCATTTCACCCTAATGGCTGAGGAGTTCACTGTCTCTGCGTCCACCCCTCGAGGAGGACCACTTGGAACTATAAATGCATTTTGGGATATAAGTCAAGGGTCACTGTTGATGGCCACTTAAATGTTAGCTTGGAAGTATTCTGTTTTGAATTAAAAATAGCTTTGGGGCAGAAAAATACACTGAAAAACTGATGTAAAAATGCAGCCATCCAAAAAGTTTAAATTTTCACTGATGTCTGGGGGAAAAAAGGTCAAAATAGTAAAAAAAAAACATGTGCGCGCTCGAAGAAAAACATGGAGGAAAAAGCAGTGACGGATAAGAAGCAAATGTAGAGAAAGATAAGAATGGCAGAGAGAAAAGGATTTGTCGCCACGGGCAGATAAATAGTGGCAGACAGTCAAAGAGAAAATACTGTTATCAAGAAAAAAAAAAACTCTCTTGTGCTGCCAAGAACTACACGTCTCCCCCACAACACTAGAGTCAGTGTTATTGGTGGAACGCCGGGAGTGTCAGCCATTAAGTAGGAATAGTCAAAATATTGCTGGAAATATGACAGAATTAGGCAAACATTGATGAAACGGGGCTAAAACACATTCAAAACAGCTGTCAAGGTGTTAAGGATTTGGCAGGGCAGTTAGGAGTGAGGGGAGGCCAAGGTTCAGCCAAAGTTATTGAGGGGTATTTGTTATTCCAAGTAAGGGAAATCCCAATATTAGGATTTAAGAAGAAAAGGGCAAAAAGCAGTCAAAAAAGAGTCGTGAAAAAAAAGCTGCATGGAAAAAGGGTTTGCTGCAGATGGAGAGAAAGCAGTGGCAAGGGAAGAGAAAAGGGAGTTTTATTTTCCACTTTGGGTGGTTAGGAGGGATACAAGGAAGGATTGTCGTTAATCACTTGGAGCTTATTAGTCATATTAGTTTGGTAGTGGTAGCCATTGACAGCGGGGCGGAAAATCCAAAGAGGGTTTGGAAACATACCATCTTCCTCGGTGCGGATAATCAGCTGTAAACTCTCAGGTCCGTCGCCAGCTTCCGTCTGCGCCCGCACTGTAATTCCGTATTCGCTCCATTTCTCTAGGTTATCCAAGCGGTACGGAGAACCTTCCTTTGGAATGCCGTCAATCCTTTTGGATGTTTTGTTGACCCCGGTAGTGGAATACTGGACGGCGTAGCCCGTAATGACGCCGTTCTGAAACTCCGCAGGTGGTGGTGCCCAACTTACCAAGATGCTGGTAGAAGTGGGGCTGGTGCATGTTATGTCCTGGGGAGGTGCTGAAGGAACTGATTGGCCAGTTTGAGGAGGCAGAGTTGGATTTGTTTTGGGTAAGTGTGAGTTGGTGGTGTGTATAAATTGTTATTGGGGTGAAGTGGTGAGGAGGAATGGTGGATGGAATGGAGCAGACACAAGACAGAGAACAGAAGACAAAAAAAAAAAACATAAAATGAAAACTAAACACTGGTGAACAGAAGATATCAAGAAAAATGGCTCTCTGGCTAGAAAGCAAGATGAGCGAACAAAGATACTGAGTGATGGGTGTTGACCTTTGTTTGATTGATGAAAAGAGAGTGAATGACTTTAAAGAGACGCAACACAAAATAGAGCGACTAGAGCTTAGAACACACAAACGTACCTGCCTGGAACTTACTTGTCCTACTCGAGTCTGAGCGCTCGATCCGTGACGGAGATCGCATCTCCAGCTATAAATGTCTGACTTGTCTAACCCATGCTTTCCTTACAGACCTCACATTGATATCCAACAATAGGAATAACTTTCATCATTTTATGCCAATCAGGAAAGAATGGCAGCTTTTGGAAGTCATATTTGACATTGGTTCAAATATCAAACCTGAGGTCAATGTAAGTCACATTTCAGATTGGCCTATTTGTGACAATGCAAACTAAAAATCTTTCCCCTTTCGCGACAAATTTTGGTGGTTTTTGGTACTCAACTGTGTACCGATACTATTTTTGCATTGTCCAAATGAAGCCTGACTCTTTTCACACACGTGCCATTCACACTCGACAATATGCAGCTGAACTTACGTGTCTGGGGTGTGTCAATGGAAATCTCGTTGGTATACGCGCCAATGCCATGTTTGCTACGCGCGGCCAATTGGAAAGTGTAGGCCGAGAAAGGCTTGAGGTTCCTCAACAGGTAGGAGCTTGTTGGCTCAAAGCTTACTTTCTTCTAAAGGGAACATGAAGATGCAGGACATTAACATCAGTCGCACCCGAATACGACTTCTATTAACAGGTACTGGTCGACCAGACCATTTCTTAGAGCCAATCCGAGCAAGAATCAATGTGCAAACATCTTCAACGCTCACCTCCTCAGTATCGTCTGCCCGTCGATAAACCAGTTCATATCCCGTGATCTGGTTGTCAGGGCCACCCTGGGGTGGCGCTATCCAGGACAACAAAATACTCGTCTCAGATTTGGCCTCTCCTTTGAACTCCGAAGGCTGCGATGGGACTGAAGAGTTCAAGAACAAGGTCATTAGCAATTTATTTGCTTGTATTTATAAAAGGTGACATACTCTGCTGCCTTACCGCCAGTCTTGGCAATAATCTGCAGGTCCTGGGAAAGAGGACCATCGCCAACGGAGGTGAACGCCAACACTCTGATGTAATATGTCTTGTTAGGAGTCAAGCTCTGAATGGTGATAAAGTTGGCGCTCCGCACCATCTGCTTCTCCCACTGCAGAACACACACACACACACGCACGCACACAAAAGGCAAGGAATGAACACAAGCATTGACCCATACTCGGGTCACACGTCACGAACAAATACCTGGTTCACTGGCAACATGTTGTCTGATGTGTAGTAGACCCTATAGCCCACTACCTGCCCATTTGGTTCCTCTGGCTCATCCCAGTGGATGATTGCCGTTGTGGTGCTCAGCATGCGACCTCTGACCTAAGAGCCAAATAGCAATTATTTATTCTGGCTGTATTCTATGACCAGTAATTAAAATGAAGGTTTGAATACAATAGTCTTACCTCTATGCCAAAACATAATAATATTTATGATGCCTGACAAGTGCACGTTCAAGGCGTTGCCCTTACTTGTCGGGGAGGTGAGGAGGGCGCCTGCTCTGCTGTGCGAGCCTCCACCACTTCGCTGGAGGGACCCTGGCCGATGGTGTTAACAGCTGCCACGCGGAAGTCATAATGGGAGTAAGGGCTCAGGCCACCCACACTGTAGCGGGTGGTGGCGATGCTATCAATCTCTTTATAGGGGTCCTCGGAGCCTTTGGAACGGTGCTGCAGCAGGAGAGAGATATAAGACACAATAACACGTGGGCATTAAACCAACACACGCTATGATTTATGACACAAGGTGAGGGATGATTTGAGGATACAGCGTTTGGTCGCACAACATTACACAAATAAATGCAGGCAGGGGGAAACTGGAGGCTTTTTTTTTATGATGTGAACCATCATTATTATTTTGTTTCATTTTCATATACGTATCATATTTTGCTCACTCAATGCAATAACAACAACTTACTTGTATGATGTAATAGGAGACAGGTTCGGGGTTGCCAGAATCCCAGGTGAGAGTGATGCTTGTTGCAGTCCTTTCGGTCACCACGGGTGTGCCGGGAGCCTTTGGGAGAGCTGAAGGAACGACAGTGTTAAAGGTTTATCGTGCCTGAACACTGGTCATTGAAAGATAAATTCACCAATGGAAAAAAATGAATCATGAAAATAATCAAATATATCCAACGGCGTATCATATTTGGACTTCTGTTTGGAGATAATTAAAATGAGCAGTCTCTCAAATTAATTTATCCTGAATTTAGGAGATTTTTTATTTTGAGTGGTGGATTATTACTCGTAAATTTTAAAATGGTCATTCCATTTATATTAATAATATACTAAGAAAATATATTTTTCTTAATTTTATTAATTAGAATTTTTTCACATTGGCTATGCAAAAGTGGCAAGGGGCAAACATTTCCATTCCTCATTTCCTTCAGTAAAATCTAATCTTACTTTTAAATAAATACCTTTTATTATTTCTCATGAAAGACTTCACTTGAGTCTTTGACTTCAATTCTTTTCAACAGAAAGGTGCTGCTTAGAGTGGCCAGTTAGATATAAAAGAAAATGAAACTTGGAATAGAATTGCATAAAAGACCTCTTAGATACAAGGTCGAAGCCATGCCTCTCTCTAAGCTCATCCGGAAGATTCCTTTTTTTCCCCTCCATACACTGACAAACTCACCTTTCACAATAATCTGCGCCACAGCCTCAATAACGCCGAGTGTTGACATGGCAACGCAGGTGTAATTGTTGGACTGGCGTACATCCGTCAATTCAAGGACATTACGGCCGATGGGCATATCATCCTCTGGGGTCAGGTCCTCGGCTCCCAGCATCCACTTTACATAGGGCATGGGCGAGCCCACCGCCACGCAGGTGATGTTGACGTTGCCCCCTGGCATGATCTCGCTGTCCGCCGGCGGGATAGAGAACCGAGGGGGGACGCGACGCACTGGAGCGCGGTGCAATAAAAGCAGAAAGGCAGGAAAGGAAGCACCATTAGACATTTATGAGAACAATGTGTTGTTGAGCAAAGTGCAATGGATGACAATAGGGCATGTGTTTTCAGCTTGCCACGTGCTTTCAAATGAAATTTCGTGGCAATCAGAAAAGACAGCAAACATTCCAACGGTAAGGTAAGTCACCACTTGGGTGCATGTGATATGGAAATGTTTTATTGATGGTGTTAGCAGCAGGAAATCAATATTTTATGCATGAAAATACAAATGATACCCACACACGCACAAAAAACAAAGCACAGCAAAACCAAGGTGCACTCGGGGAAAAAAAAATGCACATCACAGAAACCAGGCAGTAAACACCAACACAAATGGTATCTTAATCGACCAAAAGAAACACTCAATACAGCGATTCAATATTGTCACACTGGTTTTTGCAGTACCAACCTTCTCGGAGCTCTGCCGAGGGAGTAAGGACAGAGCGGGAGGAGGGGTAAATGGAAGAGGGGGAGGAGGGTAAAGAGAGGAAAATGGCCAATATCAGAGAAGAGACAGGGAGAAAAAACACGTTAGACAGAGGAGTGTGGCAACAGACGAGAAGGGAAGCTGAAAAGAAAACCCTGGAACAAACATAAGCTGTGGAGGGGCCAGTATGTCGGTAAAAGCCCGTCACAGCCTGTCAAACATTCACTTGGATGCGCCACGATATTTTTTTTACTAGACACACATCACTGACTTTGTTGTTTGTGCATATGCATATATCTGTTAGTCGCTGACATTTATGTATTTCAACTTGTACATCTACTTGTGTGTGTTTGCTTCTAATTCCCCGGAGCAAGCAACAATCAGGCTGTTTAAAGGTTGCTGTTTGGTTTTTTTTTTTACTTGATTGGGGTGGCAACAGAGCAAAAGGCCTCCGGATTAAAAACGTCTTCAAGACTCAAACATTGGTCTGGCGTGTGTGAGAATGCGTGCTTTTAAAGTGCCCGAAGAGGTAAGGCGGCTGTCAGATTTTGGCGAGAGACACAAAAAGTCCTAACCAGATGATGATTTGTTTTCTCTTGGAGGTCTAAAGGCTAAGAAGGGAGGGCAGAGAGATTAATAGCCTCAGTAAAAACACTCAGCCCTGCGTTAACTGTGTGGAAAGACGACCCTTGTTTTGGAAGCCTTCCATTTTATGGCTTGGAAGGGAAATTGGTTAAATGATATGGTGGTGTGTAAAATATTACACAATAAATAATTTGATTAACACACATCCCGGGAAATAAAATAAAAAAACATACTTCCATGTACATAATTCATACACTCTTGGGCGCGTTTATTTTCTTAGTCTGTGAAGTAGCGTTTTTAAAGGTATTAAATGTATCTGAAAAATGATGGTTCTCAAATTAATTATAGATAAAATATGAACTTTTTACTGCTGAAAATTTCAACCCTAACCCCCACAAGAGCTCCTCTTACCTCGTACGTAGAGGTTGGCTGGGGTGGAATAGCGAGTTCCATCGCTGTTGGTGGCAACACACTCATACTTGCCCTGGTCAGACTCTTCGCTCATTTCGATCTGCAGTGCGCCTGGATGCAGGAACGAGGAAATGAAAATATACAGAGAGGAGAACAGAAAGACAAAAACATTGAATGATCAAAGGCGTCATGATCTGATACATAACATTTATTATCATAAAGGACAAATGAGTTTGAATATCAGCAAAAAGTGAAATCGGTGGAGAAGTGGGCCAAAAAAAAGCCCGTTCAATGGGGGACGCATTTCTGTCATTGTCGGCAAAAATCTCCTCAAAACAAAGGTCAGCATCCTGATTTAGAAATTGGAGGGAAACAAAAAGTCCATAAGAGGGAATATATGGTTTTCCATGCAAGACAGAAATAAATAAGCCAAGCAGTCGACACGTTGAGGAATCCAGTGACAAATAGCCTTTTGGAAACTGTCTGAAAATCCAGTTACATCACTTTTCAAAATCATTGCCATGGCAATAACACAACCCTGACTTTTTTCGGATCCACCAATGGGATCAGGAGTGTGATGTCATTAAATGCACACCCAATAAAAGTGGTAAAGAAATCAACTGACCTTTGTTAAGGCCAACAGACAAAAAAAAACAAAACATTAAAAGACATACGCAAAGCCTTTGGAAGGGGGCCGATGCTTTCTCACTCCCTGAAAATAGAAAAACTGTCAAAAAAGTCAACCAGTTTTTTTTTTTTTTTTAAATGGTGTTGGAAGCCCAAAAAGCGCCCATAAAAACTTTATCAAAAAAGTGGTTGTTTGGGGCTTTTTATCAGTAATGAAAGAGAAGAGAGAAAGCAATGGTTGAAAAAAACAAAACAACTCATGAAGAAATGTGTGAATGTGTGCGTTTGTGTGTGTGTGAGCACATTAATGTCTGAAAGTGTGTCTTCGCCATCTGGACATTTCGGGTTGAGCGAATAACAGCTGGGAGGGAAGACACAACTGGGTTCGTTTGATTGGGTAAATAGCGGCAAGGTATAATGAAAAGCGGGCGGGGTCAAGATTAGGTCAAGACCATCACCCAAAAATCAGGTCACCGAAAAAATAAAAAAGGAAAAATTGGGAAAAAAAACATGACCATTGTCAACCTAAACTAAGGAACATAAAACACATCATGCTTTAGATTGAAGGTAGGATCAATGTTAGAAGCAAATTGATATTAAAGTGATGGGATCACTATATGATGATTAAGGAAGCAATGGAATTACGTTAACGATTGTGGGGCTGACATGGTAACATGAACAGATGAGCAGATAATGAAAGGATGAGAAAAGGGAAGGTGATTAAAAGTCATAGTATAATGAATTGCTTGCTCAATTCCAATCCCCCCCTCCTCTTGCGCCTCTTCCCACCGCAGATTTGAAGCAGCCGGATGAGCGGTTACCACTACGGCAACACAGATGGACTCATCCTGAGCTGCTTCCTACAACTGGTGCAAGGGGAAGCCGAGGGTTGGAATGGAATCAGGCCACTGTGTCACGTTGGTCCTCCCAGCAGTCTTACCTCGTATGGGCGTGCCACCTGAGTGGGCAATGAATGCACGAGATTAGAGAGGGAGAAGAAGAAGAAAATGTTAGTGCCACAGAAAGGGGAACGGGGCAAGGGAGGGATACTGACAGAACTGGGGGGAGTAAGAAGAACCAAATTAGAGAGAAAAACTAAGAAAGAGGCATTTTTTTTTAAAATCAAGTCAGAATAAGCTTTAAGTGACAGATTGGAGAAAGACAGAGTGATAGAGCTTCAAGGAGATGGGTTATTGAGTAGACCTCATTGATTTTCAGCGGGGTAGTTGACGAGGCTGCGCTTAGTCTCCAAGACTGAATACATTTCAGGATTAAGCTACACGTGTCCCCCATGTGGATGAAAATCGGTGATGAGTTGAATAAATGTGTTCTTTAGTGTTTTTTTCCCCCCCTAGAGTTTACAAACCGCCAACACTTTATCACTATTAGACCCCATCGAGCAAAAATGCTTCTGGAGTGATCATCAGAGGTTCTAACACCAAAGACATTGATAACAATCTGAAACTTGAGCTGTAAATGTCAAGCTGAAGATCTACAGAATCAGAGCCAAACTATGCCGACAAGATCAAATGGAATCGTTTAAATGAATATTTCGTACTTTATTGAATTCGTCACTATTTGATGGATTTTTTGAGATACATTCAGCCAGAAAAAGATGTCATGTAATACCATATGCGACCTCAAGAGGCAACAGTGAGCCTTCGTAGTTAGTTGCCCACATTTCATGTCCCTCCCTCCTTGGCCATGAAGGGTTCCAAGAATGTTGCTCATTGATTAAAACCACATGGATGATGTGATTTGTCAGCATCAAATTAAGATTGGCTTGAAATAACAAAAATCAACATGTCTGCTAATATTGGCATTAGCTCTGGATGGCGCGCTCCGTCATCTCTACTTTGCAGTGGTTTCTGCTCTCAAATAAAATGTACATGGCCAATTGCCACATCCGCAAAAGTAAAGATGTTTGTTAGTCTGTCTCTGCGTTTGATGTGGCATGGTTTGGAGTTTCCAACCAAATTATTACAATTTGGAAAACTGACACACTCAAAAAAAGGAAAGCAGAGCGAAGCCTGTATCAGATAGGAAAGAGGCAATTGAGTTACAGTAATGAAAGCCCTGTTCCTATCAAGCATTGCTGCTTTTTAAGTATGGTACACTTGGTTTGTATCATATGGCCATATTAGCAAGACTAAAAATCATGTCAATACCATAAAAACAAAAACTGAGGTTTTATTATGTCGTAGTCGAAGCAACTACAACAATTTGGTCGATACCATTGGCTGTAAAACACGCTAAAACTCAAGTCAGATCAGGTTTTACCAACCAGTCAATTGCGGAAAAATATTTCCAACTATTTTTCTATTGGGCTCTTCAATTGAAAAAGCAATGGCAGTTATAAAACAAATAAGAGCAGGAAGTAACTCTCCTTGACTCATTTCGAGGACGGAATTCTAAAGTGGATGACAGCCCTGTGCATTTTTTTAATACAAGTTAGAAATAGAATGTCAGGGTGAATTTTTTTTTCTTCTTTACCTGCTGAATTTGTCTTGCACTGGTATAGAAAACCAGTGCTAACAGGTTTAGCTATATACAAGTTACTGTACCGTTACTGTCTAGAACTCTGAAATGGAGTCGCCATTGATTTTCTTACAGTGGCTCCGTCCAAGGCCTACCTAACAGCCATCTAGAGTTGATGACTTATTGACTGGTAACTCTATAAGGTGGAGCGGAGGGGAAAGTAAGTAGGTGAGTGAATGACAGAGTGAGTGAGGGAAGGAATAATTAAATAAGTGAAGGAGTGGAAAAAGTAAATTGGCAAGTGTGAGGAGAAGGGTTTTACAATTCCCTGGGTGTGGAAAAGCTGCAGGTGCACATGTGAACGTGAGGCCAACTATATGTTTGCCTACAGTGACTGATACGTAGAACGTAATTATGAATGCACATCAATGTGTCATTAAATGTTTTATTTGAATCAAAAACATCGCAAGCTAGCATTTGTATGCTTCTCTGTGTCCAGTGTTAGTTCAGTGCATGCCATGCGTTTTAATAACGCCATAATGTTGTAAAGGTGAGCAGCAGTAGGAAGAGCAGCAACATTAGTGAAAGGTATAAAGAAGAGTGGACAGTGAGGGTGTGGACCTCGGGACAAAAGCACTTACCAAAGGACTCTGTGGTTAAAAAGATATAAAGAGAAAAGAAACAGCATAGACATGGCATTACAATCGGTCCATTGAGTACACACCTTGACAAACACTGGAACTCCCAACCCCCAAAAAGTCAAATAGAAAAGTATATTCTTTATCTATGACATGAAACATTACTGTATGCTTAATTAGGAATTATTAGAACGATAGCAAACATTTAAATTCAATATGTAGCTTAGCAGTTATGTAACAATATTTTTTAATTTTGAAAAATAAAAAGGTAGGGGACTCAGAGCAAGGACTTTGGGTTGAGCCAGCTAGTTAAACAAGCAGGTATAGAAGCATAGAGTTTTTTTTTTTTTTTAAATCCACAAAGAAGCAAAACGTTGGGGAGACAGGAGAGGGCTCTGTGTCCAGAGTTGATCCCTGGAAGTAAGTAGCAGGAAGGGACTGAAAAGACTCATTGGGGATTTACACACTACTGTGGCTATACAAAAAAAAGAAAAAAAAAAGGAAAATTATGAGGCCATTATTATTATTTTGAGTTCCACAAATTGTCACAGTGATTACACTGATTTTCTAAGAAAAGGACAAAAAGTTATTTGATCAATTTGATTAGTCACAGCAGTGAGATTGCTTGGAAGAGGCAATTCCTTCAAAACACGCCACCATTACTAGGCTTTATATTTGGAGGTTTGTCAAAAGAATAAATTGTACTGACAGACGTTCGAGCTCCTTTAGTCAAACAAAACCATGCCGTAATGGTGACTTGTGCAGGAAGGCCTCAGAGTGTTTGGAGCAAAGCGGAGAACGTTGGGAGTTTTCACTTTAGACGTCCAAGAAGAATTTACAGGGATTGGCAACCATCCAAGGCAACTGATAACAGCAGCAGCGGCGGCAGCAGCAGCAGAGAGGGACAGCAGAAGAACACGGCCAGAAACCACGGCAGGAAGTGTGTGAAACAGCAATCGGGGCAAGGTTCACAAAAGGCCAACGGAAAAATAAAGAGGATTGGGGAATATTGAAGCTCTTGAAGTAGAACTAAACGTGGGATTTAAGGAGGGGACGAGAGCTAAGGCAGTAAGTCGATGGTTACCTGAGCGCAGCTGCTTGATTCGTCCATTGTTATTGGATGTGTTGACTGGCAGAAAATCCTTGAACCAAGTAATTTCTGGGTCAGGGTTTCCGCTCGCCGCGCAGAGCATGGTAGCGGTCCGAGAGCGTTCTACCACTTTCAGCTGGGGACCCATATCTATTGTGGGGAACCCCGAAGGCAGCTGGTCCTCTGCAAGAATCAGAAACAAATGTCAAAAAATGAGGGGCAAAGTGTTTTTACCTGTTCATGCAAGCCCGCAGAGCGTCCACATGTGTTAGGATTAAAAAGCATTGCATCACATGAAGGATAAAGCAGGATCAAATGTGGATGGGGATATTATGGCTTCAAATTTCATACGTAGCCTTGTGTGGAGGATTGTCCTCATATCTTTCTCTTAAATTTACTACAGCTCAATGAGGTATTCCCTTAATTACCAGTATTCACATGCTTTGTAATTCACACGAGTGGACTGTAGCATTGGGGGAGCTCAGGGGGCTAAGTTACACCTGCAAAAAAAAATGGGGGGGACCAAAATTGGGCAATTTTGTTTGATATACACATGAGAGGAGAACTGTTTGGTAGATGGTCAACTTTGCAATGGCAAATTGTTTTGCACAACTCAATTATTTCATGATGTTATAGCATGGAAAGATCACAGTACATTTGTATAATAATAATAATAATAATACAATTTGGACAGTTTTTCAAAATTAATATTCGATGTAGTATTGTTGAAGGTTTCATAGCAAGGTAACATGCTAAATAGCTCTGATAGGGGAAATTCAATCAAGCCTCAGGCACACCACATTAAGCACAGCTAAGACTTTCAAAAGAATAAGCAGTTTTTCCACGCTCTCTTGGGTGTGTTGCTGTTCCAGTTATCAGAGTTAAAATTTTTTTTAAACCCAATTCAAAATGTCAAACCATCCCATCTATTAATGCATAAATTATTCCATTTGTTTGCCTTTCCATTTTGAGTCACATATTATATATAATATATAAACATTATGTATTAAATCTGTTAAAATACTTTATATTAAACAATATATTAACTTGAAGTTAAGTAATTTTCAACAACCATAATTTATTCGAGTGGACATTCTCCAGTTGTTTATTATTCCGTAGATGTACTAATAAAATTGTTCAACAATACAGTCAGGTTTCAAAAATAACGGCAGCTCAAATGAAAGTATCTGTAAAAGAAAAAAAAACTTTTTGGTGCACGTTAACATCTCAAAGGCTTTTACATAGAATTTGAATGTGACCCGTGTTCTATGCAAATAAAGTGTATCTAATATATCCCCTGGTGGGTGACAATAAACAAACAGGCTGATGAGTCACCCATGACCAAACCACACAAGCAAACAGACGTGTGTTTGATCTTAAAGGTATTTAACTTTTAGCCCCCTACTCCTCTTCTCAAAAGAAAAAATAATCCAGTATCCCTTGTGATCTCTTTCAACCACACCAAGGCTCATTACCGGGAAATCCTAGCACTGAACCTCACCAAGGAGATGCTAATTTTGGTAGTAACCCATCCAACTGTAGCCAGCCGCGTCGTGAGACGGTGGCTTTCAAAGCGTACATGCGTGTGGCCTTTTAAAAGCTCCGATTTCAATCAATCATAACACCGACAAATGGAAACATGGGCATTATAAACCAAAGTGAACAAGATGTGTACGGGTGATGGCAAGCACGTGTGACTGGGGTGAATGGATATACTATAAAACAGCTGCATTTGCAAAAAATAAATGTGAAATAGAATAGTGAAACAAAAGAAGGAAAACAGAGAGACCGACATAAAGAGAGAGGGAGCACAAGGGAGAGAAGGCGGCATAACAATCGTGATTCTCCTCGCTTTCATTATGCAAACACTTACTTCAAAGAAAGCCCCTCATCTGCAGCTATAATACATTCTATTTCATCTACCTGGGGTGGGACACGGTGCTCAACGCTGAGGACGCGTGCTTTAAAAAACAATCTGCTCCCTGTCACAATCATGCGTTGGTGCAGATGGCCTGAGGTGTTTGAACGTGGATAAAAACCCTCCTTTAAATGTCAAAAGGTGTAAGATTATAAAGCGATTTTCAATGTGACTATTTGACCTCATTTTAAATACAGAAATGCCATGCTTTGAAAATGTTATAGTTTTGCGCAACAATGGTGAAGTGACAGTAAATTCCTGCCCTTCTGGCTACATTCAACTTGTACCGTATTTTCCGCACTATAAGGCGCACCTTCAATGAATGGCCCATTTTAAAACTTTGTCCATAAATAAGGCGCACCGGATTATAAAGCGCATAGAATAAATAACTCAACGTTGCTCAAACGTTAATGCAATCACAATATAGTCACACTCGAAATAGTGAAAACAATAACAATATATCAATAACTCAATGTTCCTCAAACGTTAATATCACACAACACACAAATTAAACACGTAAAGCTTATTTTAATAAATTAGTCCTCATCCACGAATCCATATTGGTCCATATATAAGGCGCACCGAATTATAAGGCGCACTGTTGGCTTTTGAGAAAACTGGAGGTTTTTAGGTGCGGAAAATACGGTAACATAAAATTCATGAATAATGATTGGAATACCGTCTGGGTCATCATCTGTATCGGGTGGAGCTAAAGCGAGCGCTGTCCGCTAATTGGTTGACAGCAACGTGTCACATGTTTAGACATTTTATTGATTTATAGTCACTTCCAGGAGCTCCCAACCACCCAAAAAGCAAATGTTTTGCCCCTAGATGAAAAACAGTGTCCCCTCGTAACAGTTATTTTTGTTTTGCTTGGAAAAAAAAAATGTCCTACACAAGGAAAAGCGAGTATCACACAAGCTATTTGTCATCCATCATCGGGACAAGTGTAAAGTGACACCAAAGTCTTTTCAGGCTAACGCTGCTGCTCGTTGAGATCAGAGCGGACGAGTAACCCAACGCTCTTGTGTTGACGGAGCCTCCCACTGTTTCATTTGGATGTGCTCTCGTTCGAGTGTTTCCACTGAGCTTAGTCCAGATAATTTCACAGCTCATAGGCAAAGCCAGTCTCACAGTCATGGGAACTGCTTCGCAAACTGCTGCATCTGCTTTATAGGAGATCCAAAATGAAATGTGCGCACATTTGCTCGCTACATTTGTCAACTATAAAAATGAAAAACAGCCAGTGTAGAAACAAAAGCTTCAGAAGGGCCCAAGTGTAATACGTTCTCCTGACTGTGTTGACCATTCATGACACCTTAAACGCCATGTGGGTGGGTTGCTGCAATAAAATAAACACCTGATTATCAAATTTCATCTCAATAAGTTTGACAAGAGCAATACTTCATGATGTTGAATTTGTCTTTGACATCTTAGCACGCCCACGGGATTGAAAGATCTTAGGAGGGACTGTTGAATTTACAATACGCGGTACAAAGGTCATTCCAATATATTTGACTTGTCAAGTTACACGTGGCAAGTTGAAATATTTTACTACCGGATCGCTGACAATGTTGAGTAGAAATTGGAGTCTTCCAATCTTGTCATTAATTAGATTACAACATATTTCAGAGTTTGATTGTGAATAGAAACCTTGACTCATGTAAAAAAAAAAAGTGTGTATTTTGATCATAAGCCTCATTTGACTGTACCGTATTAAAAAGCCCTTTTTTTTTGTTTTGTTTTAATTTTCTGGGTGTGTCACTAGGTGACGATGGAAGAACGGTTAAAACATTTTGAAGCTCATTTTGAAGCTCTTTCATCAGTTATTTATTCATGATGAATGAATGAATGAATGAATGAACATAACGAACCTGGACTTAGCCAGCCATCAATTTAGGCGTTGACTGTTTTTGTTTTATTAATTAAATTTATACACTTTGTATGCGGCCATAGTTGTTTTGAAAGTATTCTATAAATAAATTTCAGTTGGATTTCAGCAAACAAAAATAAATTAATTTTGCAATTTTGAACACTTCCTTTAGGATTCCATTTGATATGTTCTTGCAGCAGTCTGCAACATGCAGACTTTATAAATAAATACTCTACAAGGGCATCCTACTGCTCTCCATTATTATTTCAGCCTTTGCCAATCACAGCCATTACGGAAGGCCAAGATTTCTGGACTGGACTGGTGTTAATCCTCAATAATTAAGCCGGCTGACCTTAGCATTACCACCCTCCTGTCAGACACTTCATCGCTGGACATAGGGTGGGCTCACATGACTGACACATCTGTGCCTCTGTGTGTGCGTGTGTGACGGTGCTGACGTTTTGGGCAATTAGCAGTTCCCATGTGGCTTCACCCAAAACAACAACAACAACAAAAAACAACTAACATAACTTTGACCGAGGATAATCATTTGCGCTTGTGGGTGTGCGTAAACGTGATTGAGCAGTTACTGTGCAGAAGAAGAGGGGACGCGTTCCCTTGATGGGGAACATGACGCAGATGTGCATGCGTCAGTGGTCGCACATACACACAAGATGCAAAGAGCCATCTGACGTGAATAATTTAGATGTTGTGTGGAAGAGCATGTGGAGCGAGAGATCAGAGTAAAGCAAGGTAAGAGCCGTTCAGATAAAAAAAAAAAAAAAAAAACATACGTAGATTCTGTGGATAGTACTTGAGGAAGAAAAGCGAGAGATGAGAGGATAGAAACAATAGGCCGCTCGTCCTTTCCCCCCCATAAGCGCGGACTATAAAGGCAGCCGGTGTGATTATCCACACTTGAGCGGCTTCACTCGCGAAGACACTCTTGAGCTTCCGACTACCGGTGCATAATGTTCTCCTAATGGACTCCACTAACACTAACATCACCATCTGCATTAATGGACTGCTGCTAACACTAACAAAAGCACCGAGTGCAGCCTTTACACACTTATTGACTTCTAAAGAAACCCCCTCTTCCGAGCTTTCAGCTTTGTCAGCATTAATATTTCTAATTTACAATCTATGAGTACAAGAAGGGAAATGAAAAGTATAACTCGCTATAGTCTGAATTCTAAGTAAGGTCCAGGTGAGGGATGTGGGTTACGTTAGAAGAAATAAAAGCCTTTGGATTTAGAATGTTGTGTTTGGAAAATGGAGGCGAAGTCAGCTGGTTTGTGTGATGGCACTGACCTCTTAGCACGCTTAGCCGGGTGGAGGACGTGAGCTCTCCTGCCGAGTTAGAGGCGTGGCATTCGTAAATAGCCTCATCTCTGGGGGTCCGGAGAGGCTGGATTCTCAGGACTGAGCCAGACCCGTCGTCAAATTCAATCACCTGCGTAAAAGATAACATATGATGTTGGATAAGTCGTAGTTGGGACATGTCAAGCGTTTCGACCAGCCTGGAAATACATTTTGCATTTCTCGAGCGCCAAGATTTATGCCAACCAACTTTGGCCCGAGCGTAATGACTAAAGAAGTTAAAAAATCTCCAATGTCATTTTCATACAATGTGTACGAGATTTATAATACCTTTTGGTGGACTGTACTTGGATTAAAATACCCTTGAATATGATTAGTGCATGCTATGTGAGAGATCAGGATTTTGAATTCTCAGAAAGCTTTCGCTGACTGTAATCCAATAAATCAAACATCCCCGCAGTTACTCCCAATGAACAGGACAAGCTCAACACTATAGGCTCGGGTTCTGTATTCCTGATTAAAAAAGAAAACATCTCTGTCTTTCAATCACAACCAAGTTGATAGAAGGGAGGTAAATAGACTTATCATGCTTCGAAAGCGCCTTGACCTCTGAGTGACACTGAGAGAGGCGGATTCAGCATGTCCTTCTGAGGTTGACTTGCAAGGGAAGCTAAGGTTAAAGCCTGTGGGAAACTAATAATCATTTCTGAATCCCACAGACTGTCAACCAAAGCGAAAGAGTACGACAGTGTTCTTTAAAAAATAAAAAAAATAAAATAAATGAATATCAGACCAGTATAAGACTGATTTTTTTTAAAACCGCTTTTGTACAGTATTATTGGATCTCATTAAATCGTGCAGGAGTCACTAAGGAAGTTCTGTATATTTAACTGTATGGGTCATTGTTAAACACTTTTTGAAGGGGTCTGTTGGCAGAACGTGCTATTCTAAATAGTTTTGAAAAAGCTAAAAGTCTCAATGAACTGCCAAGTCTAGCTTCTGTCAAATCAAAAAGGATTTATCACCAATCTCCATTTTATTCCAAAGCAAACAAAATTAACTTTTCTTCTTCATGAAAAAAAAAAAACACCTACAGCATTTTGAGCAATATTGTTCTCGTTGGATGAAATACAAAGAAAATGTCAATGCTTAGGGCCTTGGGCTCATACCTCAAATCTCTGATTGCTGACTTTTTTGCCTTTCTTGTTCCACACAATCTTGGGCTGCGGCTCGCCGGCGGCCTGGCACACGAACGATGCCACGCCGCCTTGGACTCCTGTTTGGTCTTCTGGGGTTCGGGTAAATCGTGGAGGGGCTGTGTGAAAAGAAACATGGAAAAAGTCAACACGAGTGTGTGATCTAACGAGGGCAGTTTTGATTTATGCAACACGGTATGCATTACCACACCGAACGTATTTACACATAGCTGCATCCTTTAGTGGATTATTGTATTTTTAAAATGCACTCAGGCACCAAATATACCGACATACTACTGATGTACTGCAATAATCTTTCATTTGCGCATCTGCAGCACTTACTGAACGACTGCGCTAATAAAAAGAGAGATGAAGGCCATTTAAATCGGCGCATGCGATGATTCAGTCAGTCCCACTTCTTCAGATGTGAAAGATCCCATGAGTCATTAAAATAGTTGGAAATTGTCAATGTTTTAAGAGTGTAAACTGATTCCGGCAGTTCCCCTACGACCGCTAACGAAAGCGTGTGGCCCGTTTCTGCAAGTGTCTTATTTATTTTTCTGCGTTGACGTTCCACTGTGTTCCGCCATGTTCTTCTCTTTGCCTCGGCACCACCAAAGAAGCTTAATATTTCTGTGCCATAAAGGATTTATGAAGACTTACTTCTGACATGACCACTAAAGCCTCCTCATTCGAGGGACGCCAACAATATCATAACCACTGCCTTGGCGGGATTGTGACATCACGACATCAGAAAGATTCGGCACGTCAGTCACGGCACGTCATCGGCCGCTCGCCTAATGGCATTCCCGCCAAACCAGAAAATCCCTACTTAAGGGCTTAGTGCCAACTGCCCTGACAAAGGGAGAGGAATTGCTTTTTGCTGTTTCAAAAGGAAGGAGGCAGAGTGGCTAAGCTTCGCAGAGAGTGTTGGAAGCATGGGGGGGACAGAATGGGAGAATGGCTGCGATAAAGGGAGAGATGAGCGAGACAGATGGAGAGGAGAGTCAAGGCGGAGAGCGTCTGGCTACTCCAAGTGGCAAACCAGACAAGGAAGGAGGAAAATGACGACTGCTCAGTCATCTGCTTCAGAGTCAGCTATTGAACTTGCAGCCAATTGCTGTTTACAGCTAGCATAGCAAGACGAGGATGCTCAATTTTTGTTCATAATTTTTTCTCAAAAAGTGACATGGAAAACTATGGGCTTGATTTGCGGAAATAAAAGCATAGTTGATTGCTCACGCCTACTAAACATGCAACATTGCTGCAAAGTTCATGCATATGAATGCTGGCTTAAGCATAAACTATTTGATTTATCATAACTCAGATGGTTTGTGGTTGATGATTTTGGATGTGGATTAGTCCAAAATGACGATTTTTTTAAAATTTAATTTGTAATACTATTTTGGTTTTCATCTTTTACTAACACCCATTTCATCACTTTAAACGTCTATTTCGAAAAGCATCAGGGCAAACCAAATACACGGTATGGTTGTAGATTTTAGTGTTGCTGAAATTATTATTTTTTTGGGCATTTGGAAAGCGATACACAGACTCAGTGTGGTTGCTGTAACACTAGTGCAGTTCCTAGCAACACAAGCCCATTTTTTCCAGTATGATATTCTCAATTCTGTCATTATACAAGCACCATTAAGCCACCACGCCGGGTTTCAAGAAACTGCCCAATCCATCTCTAATTCAAAATTTACAGACTCATCTCAAACAACAGATTGACTCGGTTGGGCAAAAACAAAAGAAAAAATAGTTAGCTGCAGCCCCGAGCAGCGTAGCCGGCGCGCAAACTGTGCATTAATTTCCCGGGACGCACGAGCCAGTGAGCAAATGTGCACGCTCCCATCTGAGAGGTACCGAACGAGGGAGAAGCGAAAGGATGAGGAGCGGTAGACTCGCCCTCTTAATCCTCTTGCTAATCTCTCCCCCGCAAAACAAATGAAAAGTGTAAAGCCAGTCGAGGCAGACTAAAAAGAACGGCAGATCTTTCACTTCATTTTTTTTATCCCTCATCCCACTTGCCTTCATTCAAATACTCAAGCTCATGTGATTGTTTGAGTCTCTCCTCCCCTCAAAGGTTGCTTTTCCAAGAGTGTGCACTCGATTCTTCATCCGCCCTATCATGTCTTCCCTGCTCTGCAGCTGCTACCTCTTTCATCCTCCTCCTCGTTACTCTTTCTTCATCTCCTCCCTCCATCTCTGGGGTGTTATGTAAGTCCTCCTGTCACACTGACTGACTTAATGAGGGGAGGGGGTGTGCAACCGTATGCTCTTCTCTTGTCTCAATTCAGCCTTCCAATTTCACTTCCCTCCACCCCACTCTTTGTTTACCATCGTCTTCATTTCACATCACTTATCGTCTTTTTCTCCCAATCTGTAAGCGATCACGTCTCAAGCCCAGTGATGGAATTTACCGTATTTTTCAACCATGTCAAATGAGTGGTTGGCATGACAAGCCAAAACTTGAAAGAGGAAGTTCGAGGTTTCGCAGTGATAATCTATCTCCTCGGTTTGACCCAAGATGGAAATGAGGGGGAAATTACTGAGTGGTACCGCAGCAAGAGATTTAGATGGAATTAGACGGTGCCAATCTTCCCCTCTCCGCGTGTGTGTGTGCGCATGTGTGTATTTTTGTATGTGCTCAATGTTCTGCTGGAGGCAGGATGGCCTACATAAAGGTCGGCATATAGTGGGATCTGATCTACACAGCAGATGGCAGGGATTACAGAGTCAGCGCCTTACACTGGACAACTTTTTTAAGTTAAAATGTGTGTAAACCTTGATCCCAAGGTAGAAACTTCTCATTTGCTACTACTACTGAATTTAAGGCCAAATACAAGTACTGTAATTTTTTTTAGATTGTTTTTTCGCTTTAAAAATGATCCAAAACTGTCCGCCTCATTTACTCGATTCCTTACGTTACGCAATTGACAACTGACAATTCATCATTGAGGATATATCTTCATTTGCTCTTTCCTTGTAAGTAGCTAAACAAAAAAAACAGCCACTGCATGAAAGCTGAGTACAATGTGATGTGGCTGTGTCTTCCTTATAGCTGTTTTTCTGTTTTCTAATTCAGTAAACTGTGACAAATGTAACATTTGGATAAACCCTCCGTGAGATAACCTGCACACTGCGCAGGGACGATAAAGGTTCCGCATTGTAGCGCTTCTAAAAAGACCAAGAACAAGATTAATTTAAGCTAAGGGCAATGTGTACAAAGATAATGTAGCTGAAAAATACTTTCTTATCCCAAAGGGCCACGACTTGGGAGTTGCAGATAGAAGCAGAAAACCTGCATGGTGTGTGTGATATACAAGAACATGAAGATAAAGGTAAGTGAAAAAAGGCGGACCATAGGCGGGAGCTTCCTATGGAAATATTCATGCCGCAGTATTTGTTGGAACACGGCTGGTAGACGAGGCAGGCCATTCGGGAGTTTGCCCAGTGGTTCCTGGTAGGGTTCTATTGGGGTTATAACTTCTGGATGCCTCCCTGGTGAGGTGTTCCGGCCATGTCCACCGAGCAGAAAATGAAAACACGTCGCAGAGACTATTTGTTGAGGCTGCCCTAGTGTCCTCTCGGCGGAATTGGACAAGGTGGCCAGGCATCCTTCTGGGAATCCCTTATTAGACTGCTTCGCCCTCGACCCAGACATGGTTAAGAAGAGGAACATGGATCATCTGACAGATGGGTGAAGAACTTTGATAGACGAAGGGCCAGACATGCCACTTGGTAATTAGAATTCTAGCCGACCCCTACTGACTTAGGCAGACTGGTCTGATTGCCGGTCATGTATGGGTGGAGGGGGGTGAGCGCCGTATTAGGAGTAAATAAATCCCAGGCCAGATGCACAAGTGTCACTACCAAGGACCTGCCAATCAATGCATTATTCTAAAATCAAAGAATACTCACTCCCTGGGAGAGACAGTAGCGTAAAATCGACCCAAGCTGCCTGATCAGGTTTGTAACAAAGCTACAAATTGAACATTAGAACTTTTCACTTTGGAGAATATAGTCAAGCATTTAATTCTCATGCATCTCAGAGGACGAGGGGGGGGTAATTGGTTATTGAACTTCCTGATCAGGTCGATACCAGGCACATCCTCATGCTTGGACAAGATCCTTGTTTCCCTTTTAAGTGGAAGTTAACTAGCATTTGGGACTTGTTATGCCTCTGCGATGGATGTTATGATTCCATCTGAAAAGTCTGCTTTAGATGCAAGTGCAACTTGCCAAGCATCTGTGCCTTCGCCCCACGTTTGTACGTGTGTGTTCTCGTCGATCGTTAAGCATGTAATGAGTCATTTAGAAGCCTTGCCAGGGAAGATCCCGCTGCACTGGGCTGCATGTGGTGGTGGGCGGTTAGCGGATGACTCCGCAAATGAGAAGTGAGTCAGGCTTGTCAGACAAGTTGAGGAATGAGGCCAAAAGTGGAGCTGGAGCCATGGCCATGATAGCGGGCCTCAAGAGTGGGCGGGAGGCTAGCCAGAAGCGTAACATATTAACATCAAGCCGACACATTAAGAGCAAATTATCAGCTGCTTGCATTCGTCCTAGAAATGAAATTGGATGGCTGAAGCCATTAAACAGGGAGAGACAAATATTGTCCCCGAGCAGTGGTAAATGCACTGAAAAACATTTGTCAAAACATTCCATTTAGGCAGTGAAAATAAATTCATATACAAGTAACTGCTAGGAAATTTGTTCGAATTTTTGATACATTTTAAACGAAAGATATTGGACTGTGAATTTTGCTGTGTCTCAAAAAAACGCAGAATACTTTTGAACACAATTAGCTTCAAATGTATCTGCTTGTTTGCACGCATACTTGTACAACTTCCAGTTGACGTAGCAATAATCACATTAACAATGGTATAAATAACACAACCCCGCTACTGCTGGTAGTAATGTCCATGTACTAATTAGCATGCCGCTGTAACTGCCCCTGGGTCTGGCTAGTGCCAAATTAATCAGGGTTAATTTGTTAGAAACTAAAGGGGAGGAATTAATCAAATGGGGTTTTCTTTTCCACTACATAGGTCATTAGAAGCACATGGGCTGGCCTGCTGGGTACACAACTTTATTGGGTCACTGGTGGCTTCCCATAAAGAAGAACAGAGGAGTTTGTGGTCAGAGCGCATTACTCACACACAGGCGCCCCGACTAAGCTAAGCTAACGCTTAGCGGGGCTCTGCACAGAAAGGTGCACCTGCTAAGATAACCGTGAGCTAGCATCAGTCAGTTCCTTTTACTCATGGCTGAATGCACGCCAATGTTAGCTGCAAGCAGACACAGCAACTTTGCTCAAACATCTTTTAAATATTTATGTTCAAGTTCTCAACATGGACTGTTCTGTCCAGGCTGTCAGTTTTACCCTCTGGGCCATCTACGAAAAACAAACAAACAAAATAAATGCCAAATGAGTTCAGAAATTCTCATCAAGATAGACAATTACGGCAAACTGTTGTCGATTATGTTACATATAAAAGTGAAATAGGATTAGGGTTAAGGTCTAAAGTAGCAATGACATCCATACTATGATACAAAACACAGCATTTTGATTATCATTAATTAAAAACAAGATTTCTTGGTTTGGTATATTTATTGCATTGTATGTATTGTCTGTATCAGAAATGTGCAATACACCTCAATCACAGAAAGATAGCTCAAACATGGGCATTCATCTAATCCCCGAGGGCAGGACCCTGTGATCTGTGTGACCCCGATGGTCTTTATCTATCAGCCAAGAGGACGCTTGCATGTAACAAGATACTTATTGCAATCTAATCTTGTGTCTACTGGAAAGGCTATACGTGTTCATGTATGGAATACTCCAAACATACTCACTGGAACTCAATCATATGTCATTAAAAATGACAAGCGAGAGTATTGACATGCCGATGCATTTGGTTGATCATTTGATTAATGAAATATCAGCGGTAGTATAATCTATATGTACACTTATTGGCTTTTAAAATATTTAAAAATGTACTTAAAACATGACCTATACAATTTTATTTGAGACTCCTATATGATTTTTTTTTGTCTTGAAATGGAGCCACATAATTGTTCTGTAGTCCAAAAAACACATTTTCTAAATCAGACCACTGAACAAAGTGCTTTAGGGATAAGAGCGTCACAAACTCACAGGCCACCTCATAAGTCTCCTGTCAAAGCGGCTATTATTTGCTGTTTCACTCGAGGGCTCCTCAGCTTTGACAGGTAATGGTTCAGTCACTGTGGACAACTGACCCCGAAACCTTGCAGCTCCCGGTCAACCATCGCGTCATAGTCTACTGGTTGTCTGCTTGAACGTTGACAGCTCAATCTGCCACTATGAGTGCAAAACTGTATTTTGGTATTGGTATGGTTGTTGTAGAAAACATAGAGCATATAATAGAAGCTGTAGTTATATTTATATATAATACAAATAATGTAGAAACGGATAGTTTGGGGTAAAGAAAGTGGCTGGTTCAAGTCCTGATGTGACCTAACATATAAAAAGTCTGCGGTATGTTTACTTGTGCAGCTGGCATTCAATTTTTGACTATACAAATTTGTTTCCACTTTTAGCCTTTGGAGTCTACTTGCAAAGGGGCCAAAATAACTCGGCAATATATACTTGAAAGGGAACATTTTTAGTTTTTTTTTCTTTCTGTCGTAGTTCCAGCCGACAGTGGCACAACAGGTTGTTTGTGACACAGAATAGGGTGAGAAGAAATAACAATGTGTGTCCATTGTATCCTGAACGACAGACGGAGAGATGGCGTTTCGCACAAAGGGCATCTCGCCACGTACATGGTGCAGTGGCCTAGTTTGCGACGGGATCAGGGCATTACTCTTAATCCACCAGATAGATGACATTTGCATACATGCGCCGGCAAATACACGGAGAAATCCAAAACGTGGGGGGAAGTGAAAAAGGCAAAGTAAAATTACTAAATGTGTAAAGGGCGGGGACAAAAGTATAGCTGCATTCCAACATGCAATTGGTGCACACATATGGTGCAGTGTCATGCAATGTTTCCACGGGATGCACTTCCATCTGATTGCATCTTAATACCCTTAGCCCAAGAGAATATACGAGTGTGGCTCGTGTACCGAGAATGTGACGGCGCTCGCAAAGGTGAGCAAAAGATTAAGATCCTACACAGCTTGTATTTACATTTTGTCACAGAGTGTTTAACATTTCCAAAACTTGTCAACACAAGCATTCCAGTAATGACAGTCTATGCCTCAACTCTCAAGCCAGCCTCAGAGCCTCGGCTGTTGATATTAAAGGAGGCATTACACGTCACACACAGTGAGATTAAAGAGATGAGAGAAAGCCCCAAGTCTCTGCTCTTCCTATCTCAGTACATTATGAGGATGTGACATGAAGCCAGTATGGAGCAGTGAAGAAAGTCAAGGCGAATGAGAGGGAAAGAAAAGGAGACTAAGTACAAATGCTTCTCCTCCAGCCCTCACGAAGGAAGTCTGGGACCATCATCGTTTCGATGGATGATTGGACCGTTACGGGCCGACCTGGCAATTTACACATGGGACTAAAAGGGCAGACGGCTGAGAGGAAAACAAGACATCTTGTTGATGGGTGTGCTTTTACTGTGCTCCGCCTGACCGTGCAATTCTAACACTGGAGAAAATTTCTTTCATCCGATCAGAGTTCGGATTAAAATTATGATCGGATGCACTGTTTTCACGGACACGAAAAAAATCTGATTCGGGCGGAACAAATCATTTTGCCACTTCCAATGGCGATGAACTAAATTGCATACAATAAATACTTATTTGCGATTCATTATTGATTTCAGAAATGGAATTGCACTATACGTATTTTATACATTGAACACACAAATTTCCAACATTAAACCAAATAATCCAAATTGGATTCAGCACAAATTTAAAACTAGACTGCCTTTAATTTGAACAAACCACAACGTTTGTGTGCTTAGCTGTCACTATCATCCTGTGGTTTATTTACACAAACAGAACCTGTAGACACAATCATTCCTGATGCCAAAGATAATTCCCAGGTGTTCACTCATCCATTTCTCTCTTCCCAAACTGTCTTCTCATCATCCATCTTTGTCCTTCTATTTATATTACATCTTTTAAGAGTCCCTCACTTGGTCATGGCAATTTTTCATCCGCGGTTTCAACCCAAATCAGTCAATCTGTCTCATGGCTAATGTTACGAGAGAGGAACCTCACAGCTAATTTTCAACCTGACATTGTGACATCGTGTCTACCAAAGCGTCGCCTGGAGGCAATGCATGTTTTCAAGCAGTGCATCTCTTTTTATGATTGCTTTCGGCTTGTTACACTTGTACTTTACAGAATACTGGTGTACTCATTTCAGGGAATGGATTTGGAAACTTTGGTTTGGATTATTTTTAAAGAAAAGAAAGAGTGTTTACAAATTTTAAATAATTTTCTATTAACACTCTCTCTGGAAACCTTAAGCTAATGACACTTCATATTTTAACCATAATTTTAAAATGAAGTGTATGTAAAATTAGAGACAAGGAAATTGGCAGATTATCAAATTTGAGGTTTTTGTTTTGCCCTGAAAGATGAATAACTTGAGTTTGCATGTAAACATCACATTCTAATATTTGAACATGGAAACATGCATGAAACTAATAACTACATTGCCTAAGCAAAAAAAAAAAAAGCATGTTGGTCGTACATGAGCATATTTGCCATAGTCACAGTCGCAACGCAATAACACAAGCGGCGGCGAAATTATCTGATCTGCCATATGTGTTCTGACTATCCATGCCAAGTCATACCGGGGCTGGACAAAAACAGCTGGCCTCGCATCAAGCCAGCTTGCCAACACGTACAGATAAACACACACTTGAATGGTGCAGATGCAATATCAGAAAAAAATAAAGGCCAGATTCATACATATGCATTTTTTGACAGGCGGCATCCTCGAGCCAACATTAGGAGTGTGTCGTGAATGCACTCACAGTCAGCATCGGCGAGGAAAAGGAAACTGAGGAGGATCAGACCCGGACTGGCAGAGTGCATTGTTGGATATTTCGACACATGCATGCTGTATCCTCCGTGAGCTCACTGCCTCACTGTACAACAGGACGATGGAGACAAGTCCTCACAACCTGCGTGGGAGAGACACAAAGAAGAGAATGCACTCATTAGGATTGTTTTAGAAAGCTTAAATTTGGACGTATAAAGGGAGCACGTACACGCATATACACACACACACATTTTCGAAAATGTGTGATTTCCCTCCAGGCCTCACACTCCAGTTATGCAGCTGCCTTCTTCCTTTTCGTACTGTCTCAGGACCTTACATTGCTCGAGGTGTGTGCACGCCTCTCCATGTGCATGTGCAAAATATCCGCTGAACTTCAACCGACAAGCAACATTCTGCTTCAAAACATCACTCATGCAGCTCGGAAAAATCTTCAATTTGTCGGCGCTGGGTTTGTTTGCCGTATAAGAATATAAGAAACAATGTGATTGATAAAAAGGAACAGAGTGGGAGGGGATGCACGATGGCAAGGAGACAGATTACGTTCTTTATTTTCTTTATTGCTTCTTCAAACTCGAAACAAGATCTGCTTTTTTTTTTAATCATCCTTTTCATCAGCCGTCCTTATTCCATGTTGCCGTGACCATATCTTTTTTTCTTGCATCACATATTTAAACGTCTCAATGCCGTCTTCTCGATCTCATCATCCTTCAATCAGTCAGTCTCTGTCTGTCTCCGTCCGCGATCAGCAGTCGCCCGCGACCGTCTGGCATCAGTCGAGACGGGCGATGTCTTGAGCGTCACAAAACTCACAGCTCAAATCGCATGACACGATCAGACATGACGGATGAGTGTTGCTCTCCAAAACACGACAGCGTTGAAGTGAGAGCGCAGAAAAAAAATATATATCTTGATTTATTCATGTTTATGCATTTTGCCCCTCAGTAATGTATGAGTTGCTACATTTGTATGCATGAGCCAGTTGTTGTTTGCACTGAACTGTAACAATAGTGTAAAAATATACTTTTGCAGGAAGCCGAGTGTCATGTCTATTGTCTCCCACCTGCATCCAACACACACTCGAGTTTATGGCAATGTGTCTCCAAAAGCGGCCATCATATTCAGCAACTGCGGTCTAAATTCTACCCAGTCCTCTACAAGCTTTCTGATTAAAAAAATGAGAGACAGGGGAGAGATCAGAGCAGGAGCCTAAATCGCTCAACCCCCCCCCCCCCCCCCTGCAAGCCAAAGCAACAAACTACTAAACCCAGACTGGATTTTCCATTAGGTTTGCTCTGAAACAATTGCTTTGGGACAAGCTAGATCCCTACCTACACAGATTGAGTCATCCTGGATTGGAGTACTACGACACTATGACAGCTGAATTATGATGGTGCATGGTCACAGACATGCATTTGTGTTTTGTTTCCGAATTAGCCGTAACAGCACTGTACGTAAATAAAATAAAATGACATAAAATAACATTAAATAAAAAAATAAAATAAAAAAATAATAGAATAAATAAAATCAATAAATGAGTCTGAGTGAATAATTGGGAAAAAGGGACTTGAAATTTTTTTCCAAAACTACTTTTCAAAAGTAAACTTTACAAAAGCAATTCCATGGAATAAACGCCAGGGTTGTTAGAAATACTCTTTGATTATTCGCTGTCATTTGTAGTATGTCTATTTTCTCTAATTACAGTCGCGATTATCTTCTTCAAAATGAAAGCAGACATTACAAAAGATCTTTGTGTGTGTGTGTGTGGCCACTAATCACGCCGGCTGATTTAATGTCACTGGAAAAGTCTGCATTATTTAGTATCTCACTTCACAGCGTGTCACGTTAATTAAAGAGCTTGAGATAACAGCGAGCGAGAGACAAATGGAAAGAAGGGAGAGAAACGGCGAGAGAGCAGAGTCGACGGGAAATGACAAACAGGAAACACAAAGAGCCAATGTGAGCTTGAAGGAAGATAGAAAAAGAAGAAAAGAGAGAATCAGACAGGTAGTCTGTGTGGTTGTTGTTGTTGTTCATTACTAAGCTTGCGGATCGCAGTCTTGGTCAGACACTCACTTCATCCTTATCGCTCAATTATATATATAGTCTGTCTGGACATGTCAGATTTATTTCCTGGGGAGTGTGGATGACAAGAATATCCCCATGGGTCCGCAAAATAAAAGTTTTTTCAATCCCTCCAAATTCTTCAGGAAATGCCAAAAAATATTTATTATATGTATTTGTAGAAGTTTCTCCTCATATACCGTTAAAATCCGAGATGATCATCGGTGATCAATCACAAGCTGCTTTTATATGTGCCAAACCAGAGCATATTGGATTTAGATTTCCGTTTACTGGTACAAGATTACAATTCCGTAAGCGCAATTAAAAACGACTTCAAAAAAACAACAACTAAAAAAGCAGGATAAAGAAACAGAAAGCGTGGGCAGAAGCCGTTTGGGACGAGACTGGGAAAACGGCGGCGCCGCGCAGCCGCAACGGAGGCTGACAAAGATAGAGATGCAGACAAAAGGCTGATCCTGAAAAGCGTAGCTTAAGGCAAAGTGTGCGCCGCGGAAAAACAACACTCAGTCTCATAATTTGATTTGCTGTAGCAAAGCTGAGACAGCGAATGCAATTAGACACACTCATTAATTTGTGCGATTCGCCATGTTGGAACAGTGGCTGACTGACAGAAATGTCTGGTGACAATTTGGATTTGTTGCATCACAGCAGGACATAATAATAATAGATGAAAACCATTATGGAATTTGAAAACAATGGACATTTTAAAATATCATTGGTTGCCGTGGTAACAGACTTTTGTGATTTTGCAAGTAACTACTGGATCGACTTGGCTGAAACTTGTTATGCACAAACTATTGTTTGCAACTGCGAAGTTTAGCGCCGCACACAGTTTTACGAGTAGTAATAAACATGCCGACGACGGATTGTACGGATGCCGATGTGTGGGCTTGGTGCATGCTGATTGCTGATAACCTGTCATCTCCCTTGACAACCCCCCCCCCCCCACACACACACACACACTGAGATAGACTTTGAGCATCCCCTGAGCGAGTCAAGAGCCAAGCATTGATCTTTCGAGGCACACAAGCCAATGTCAAAGTCTGTGGGGATGTCAGCTGATTACATCACCTCATGACAGCTTTTAATTGCCTCCATGCAGGGGTGACTTACTTTCTCTTTTCACCCACAGCAAGCAAACCACTGCATTGCTCTCTTCGCCTCAGGTGGGTTGAACTGTCAGGTATATATAGAACGTCTGGCTGCTTGGACAAACGGGCTATTTCAAAAATAATGATGTCAAGTGGAGGTAGTCTGACCAAGCTGGAAGGGAACAAGTGAATTCTAAGGGTTGATAATATTTAAGTAACCAAATTGCTGATGTGATGCCAATTTATTGTGTATATTAAAGAGTATCATGATTCAAAGGATTTATGAAGGGCTTGTCAGGAAAGTGTTGTTTGTTTTGACTGCCATGGCATCAAACAACCAATGTATAATGTATGATAATGCATTCTCTCTCATCACAGCCACCATTAAATGGAAAAAAAAAAAAAAAGCAGCAGCAGTGATTACATCCTGATTTTGCTGGCTTCACTTGACACCTGAAGTGCACAAATCCACTTCAAAGCTAGATGAAATAGAAATCTGACCTTCAAATGTGAGATTTAGTTGGCTTGTAATGATGCTGTGGGACATCATCATCCATTGCCATATCAATGTGGGCCCATAGCAACATGTTATTCCCGATCACCCATGATATTGAACTCTGCATTTATTTGCGTGCGGGTCATTTCAGCTCACTTTGCCAACAGGTGGTTACAATGGTTACAACATCAATGGCATAGACATATAAACAACGATACATTCTACGGAACGAATAAATTCTAATTTTACGACCGGTTGAGAGAAACTGGAAAATAACACATCGTGCACCCAATCATCTTTCATGGCACTATTTGTTCATTTCTTTTCTCCCGTTATGACATCAGGAGACATCTCAACTTTCCCTTTGACCAAAAAGTTCACAAGGTTTCATTTAATATAGCTTCAGCATGTTGCAATTTCTCCTATTTTGAAAGAAGCGGTTTTCCCTGGGAGACGAAGGCCTTGAAAACTCACAGAAGTCATTTGAGCCTTGCTTTCAGCACAGTGGCGAAAACAAGAAATCAATAGGACAAAATGAGAGGAGAGGAAGGGAAAATGTGATTGATTGAGAGTGGGATTCAGGCTGTCTGCTATTACTCAACTTATCACTTCCTCTGCATCCTTCTTCCCCTCTTGTTGTTCTACTCAACCATTTCCAGTCTTACTCATTTCCTCCTTGCGCTTGATACGTACATTTCCATCTCTAAAGGCACACACAAACCATGAAATCACCGTCATTCTTTGCCGTCTCCCATTTGCATATTAGTGCTTGTCACTGGTGGCTTCCATAACAGATGGATGGCGTTGATTGGATTCTCCCTGATGACAAGCCAAAGAGAGAAAGAAGGCATCCTTTCACTGGAGAAGAAGCGGCGCTAAATGATACGATAAAAAACGCTGCCTTTAGACAATTGCCGATTGACAAAGTATCCCGAGCGTTTAGAACACATTGATCCATCTCTATTAGCAGCTGTGCGTTACATCACGATTTAGCCGGCTGGTGCCGCCAATTGTAACATTCTAATGATAAAGTGTCCCCGCTGTTGCGTCTCAAGAGCAGCGCTCAAAGAAAGGAAAAAGTGCCCACTAAGCGGAATGGTGAAATTGGCTAATCGAAGGTTTAAGCCAGCTGTGACTAACAGGCCCACGCTGGGCCTCCACTGGGCCATCTCTGGCGGAAGGGAAAGGAGAGAATTGGTGAGAAAGAGAGAGAGAGCGGGCGAGGGAGGAAGAGTAAAGTTGAGTGGATTAGCAGGAGGTGGGGAGACGACAACATGTAATTACCTATTTACCCAGCTTTCAGCGGAGACCTCTTTGAAGGCTAATTGAGCATTAGTGTGAGCCTCGTAAATGACAGAGCGAGGGCATGGACGGAGGAAGTGAGAGAGCGATGATGGACGAGCACCAGCGCAGGGGCAAAGAGGCCAAAAAAGACAAAATTGAGATGAAGGGTGTCGTGAGAGGGAATGACACAGACATAAGACAGCACAAGACAAAAAAGGGAGGAGTTGAGGAAAAGTATTTGCTGATGTCAAACTTTGGAGCGGTAGGATGCTATTTAATGCAAATCGTACAAAAGTGCAAAGGCAACAAAAAGCACTTTTTCAAGGACAAATAATAAAAGTTGTTATCACTTGAAACGCTAAACGGTGTGCTACAGTGTCACTGCATGTCTTCTTTTTTAGTTTCAGCTTCGCATTTCTTGACAGTGGAGAACCCACACATTCATTGGCAAATCTTTTGAATTTGTTGTCAAACATTACACACGACTAGTAATTAGTTCTATTAAACGGATTATTATTACTATCATTAATAATAATAATAATAATATATTTTTTAAATTAATCAATTAATTTGATTAATTAATTATGTGAGACCGATTTTAATCTGTGGCAATAAAATAAATGGTTATTATTTGAGAAAAGACAAGTTTAAAGTAGGCCTATTAAATTGATTATTATGTTTTGTGGCAGTGTTAACGTGTTGCCATTGTGTTAAGAGAATAATGGTCACCCCAAGGCAGTGCTTTTCAATTATTTTCTGTTATGCCCCCCCACGAAGAAGAAAATATTTCACCCCCAACTCTGTGATTATAAATAGTATCATTTGTCTATAAAATTGTAATAAGTACAGCTCTGCATAACATTGTATTCTAATTACAATTATGTTCCCTGGGGTCACACTTACCCCCCCCCCCCCCCACACGCACACACGATTTGAGAAAGATTGCCCCAGGGAAAAATAAATTTAACTGTACTGTTTGTGGAATGCAAAATCATGCAAAAAGTGGGTCTATTTATTGCAGGCGCAACACTGTAACATCCAACAGATCGTTGTGTGACGTATTATTTATGATCATGAGTTAAGTTACTATAAAGAGCTCACTTATAAGTAGGGATGGGCCACTACAGAAAACAAGTATGTGTCCGACTGTATCGAGGTCTCACGGATGCTGTCGATACCAGCTACCGATACGAAAAAGTAGTTAGTGCTATCCTGCGGCAGTTTGATATATTGGTAAATGATCTGCGTCAGATGGAAATGTCTTCCCAATTTGTTGTTATTGTGTCAAGTGGAATTTTATATTTCAAAAGTACTAGAGGTATCAGTGTGTATTTAAAGAGTGATTACTGGTATTGGACAGAAAAATGCGGGATCAAACATGCCTTCTTAAAAGTATAGAATGATAACTACAAAAACTATTTGGATACAGTATGTACAGCAAAACCAAATCTATTTTGTGTGAACCTGCAAATGTGAGTATTGTCCACATGCATGTGCGCATCTCATTGTGGTGCGACACATTCCCTGTAGGCCACAGCTGCATACGGCGGTGGCACGCCTTTCGTGCTGGGAGGAAAATGGCCCATCTGAGGCACTCACCTATGTAATGTGTTTTATTACATGGATGGATGGAGGGTCGGATGGAGCTACAGTATGGATGGATGAGCATGCTGTACGGCGACGGTACCACAGCTCCGGCCCGACTCTTTGGTCCAGCGGCACGTCCGCAAATGTACACACACAAACCTGCACACACACTCTTGCGATCAAGATGGCTAGCTGACCTCCACGAGCAGGTGGAATACAGCAGTAATAATTTACTGGCCTTGAGCGGATTCCGCGTCAAATAAAATATGGATTTGCTGGTGCCCAGAAGCGGCCTAACCCTTCAATAACTGAGCCTTTTATCCACATGCTGCTCCCTTTATATACCATCGAGTCCTTACCTTCCTAAAGAAACCGACCCACTCGTTCCTTTTGAAAATGCCACACATGACATCATCCATATCACAGTAACCGAAAGAGCCTCACAGGAAGACGATGGCAGACATGATCCTCTATTTCCCTTCCTGAATTCCAAGGCACACCGCAAGTTAAGCGAGTGTCGAAGTTGAATCCATGAAGACCGTCTGTGTCAGAATACCGAGTTACCCTCACTCCATGCCCACTTGAAAAAAGGCGATTCATGTGGTGTGAGCCAAACGCAACCCGGCTTCTCTCTGATGCAAGCTCAGAATAACCAGAGGAATGTTTACACATCTGGATGAAAAACAAGACGCACTCCAAACACTCAGACGCAATGGATCTGACAAGTCCATTGAAAAATAAAGTCAGCTAACCAGTACTATGTATTGGTAACACTCACCCCGTCCCCATGAAGGTCACGGGAGAGGCAGTGGACAATTGAGTCCAAAAATACACTTCTTGATCAATCGTCTCCGATGACATGTTATAACGACTGAAAGAGAAGGATGAGGTTACATAACCTTTTTCCCCACCATTGATTTTGGCCAGCCGCACGCTGAGAGTACACAAGCAAGATCCCAAATAACATGAAGGGAATTGCAAATAGGAGATCCGCTGACAGATTTCAAAAGATTTCACACTCTCGCTTATCAAACGTGAAACAAGCATATCGCCCCGAGGAGAAGTTACGATTTTGTACAAATTTGAGTTTGATTTTTGACATTATTAATACGAACACGTCTTTGCCGTTAAGTCATGGCAGATGAACATTATTTGGCGATGTGTCTGCTGCGTGTAATTCAGTGGCTTGATGATGAAGTTCTGCCTCCACAAGATTTAAAATACATAGCTGTTCTCCCAATAATCATGGCGACACAAGTCCAATCCAAGGATGGGGAGGGGATCAGTGGCTCATTAGCATAATAAAGGAAATTGAACTGATTTGAACAGGGCTGTAATTCTTGATGCTTGGGAAACTAAATCTGCTTTGACTTAACGTCGACTTTAAAAGATTGTGCCGTTCGTAAACGGCTTAAAGAGGCAACTGTTGAGGAAGAACATGGAAAATTGTTTCTATACGTTAACAAGTGTGGCTTTACAAATGTCGGTGTCGTAGTGCATTTAGGACATTTTTTTTTTCTGGTTTTGGTTGGACTCTTTGAACTGTGTGTGAAACTTTCCATAACACGAGCCTCTTGAGTGGCGCACAGGCTAAACATCACATTTTCCACTGCTGCTTGCTTTATATGGATATGGAGTGGCATAGCTTTTAAGGACAGCGGGATAGAAAGGAAGAGTGAGTGAGAACCCACATCCCTTCTAGCTCAATAATTAAGACTATGAACAATAAATACGTAATGGGGGCTTTTTCCACAGAGCGCTTGTCTTTTCTTCTTGGAGATGAGGCCGCGGGGAGACCACCTCGGGAAGAGCGACTAAGTACACTGGCTATTAAAAATGAATGCAAGGAACACCGGCTTTGACCGGTCCCATAGAAAAACAGCCCAGAATGTTGTGATAGGAGTTGCCGTGGTTACACGGCTCCCAAGTGGTCCTTGGTTGTCAGGGGCAATCAAATCAGACATCGGAGCGTGAGTGCCGGAACCTCCGCCCTTCCTCAAACTTGCCGCTGCTAGGGGGCACCAATGATGTCATGAAGGAATAAGTTTGATGGAACTGCACATTGTGTGTGTGTTGACATGGACATTTTCAATCTGGAGGAAAAAGCCCCCCTCCTCGTGAAAAAACAAGCATTATGTAATTGCCCCAGCTCAATTCTTTCCTGAGTAACTTTTTAACTCTGAGGGATTGCTTTCAGCGCAAAATTTTAGTCGCATTAAGTGTAACCCTTATCATCATCTTGTGTGTGCCAGCAATCTGCAAGATGAAGGAAAGTCCCCATTAGAGCACAAGTGGTGCATCCAGTAATAGGCCATATGCGCATCTGCGCCTTTCATTGAGCATAAATACTGTGCTATGCATGTGTGAGAGTTTGATCAGTGCTCCTCAGAGGAGAACAATCCTCCATGACTCCATATTTTATAATGCCTTTTGACAGCAATGCAGAACCTATCTTACAGTAGACAAGTCCACGGGCCGTGAAGAGAATACCGAAGAGGCTGTGTGTGTGTGTATGGCGGGGATCTCACTCACATACTCTAATATGCGGTATGAGTTACGCAGAAACCCTTTTCACTGCTCATATAGCGCATGTATCTGATGTGAAGAAGAAAAATCTAAACCCAGGGAAGCACAAGGATGACGGATGAGGACAAATGGCGGTCCATCAAAGCGAGCTCTCGTTTTTATGTGTCATTGCCAGTCATGACGTCATCGATCATAATGCTGTGGGGATTTAGAGAGCTAAGGGTCAGGGAAAATAGGCTGAATGAAAATATTGCAGAGGTAGCCTTCGTACGCCCAGCAGCTTGTAAAAACACGAGTGTATCGTTTCAGGGTTAGGCTAACAAGAACAGGTTTATAGAGCGATGCTATCACGTTGACGCACTTGTCATGCTCGGAGACAGATGGAAATGAAAGCTGTATCTTAGCTTGGTAAGTTTTAGGTTTAGGAAATACATACAGTAAAGGCAATAGCAGCAAATTTCAAAGCCTCTTAGAGCATGACCATCTATAATTTGGATCTATTACATGCACAAGATGAGTAGACCGCCAAAGAGAAACAGCTAAATATGGCACAGATAAATTACATATACTGTAAAAAAAAAAAAAAAAAGAGATCATACGTCACCATTGCATCAACTAGATCAAGCTCAGGATTAGCAAAACACATGCCCACTTGTTCACTGAAAAACGTGGTAAGGGATATCCGAGAAGCAACTTTGATTCATTATTCTTGAGCAGATTTGGATGAGGAAATAATATCCCACTATATGTAGGCCAAATATTTTATCTTCTGGTGTTATGTGATTATAATACAATAATGATTTTTTTTTTTCCAGAACATAAAACTGTGTTATGAAATCACAGATTTTCTTTTATATCCTCGTAAGATTGTCTCAGTGTCAGCCATTAAAGAAATTGAAGGCGTTCCTCGGTAATTTGCGACCAGGAAATCCTTTAAAGTAATGTTTCATCTTTCAACGGAAGAAGGTTGTTGGAAGAACACAGCGGAGGAACAGTGATTTTCCTTTGAAAGCAATGATGTACGTCAGCCTTCACAGCTATGCCCACTTAAAATAAAAGTCAAAGTACGGATGGGAAACTTACCAACTGTGTGAATAAAATGATAGACACATTTTTTCACAAGACATTTGTCAAAGTACAAAGAGCTAGCTTATATATAAAAAAAAAAACTTGTCTGCATTTTTCCTTTATATTTTGTGTAAAATATCCCTGTCTGTGGTGGTGGGGGGGAATAATGTGTGTGTAATTATGCCAGACTGAAATAAAACCTTTTAATCTTATTCACTCGCTGTCAGGGTACCTCCAGTGAAATTTGTGAATCAAATTTGTATTCAATTCGCCACAAGAAAAAAAAAGACCATGACAAACTTTTGCATACATATACAACAGGATACATATATCATAAATGTAGCTAATGATGCAATCTGTCACTTCTTCAACAGATGATAGGCCAATACATCATGGCAAAAAAACTAATCTATCACATGACGGCACCAGGTTAAAGCGTGAAGATGAATCGTGGCAAGAAGGCCGACTCGTCCTTGTCGGACTTACGAAAGGGGAAAGCGGAGCGAGGTTGCCGTGGGGTACACAATAGGGAGCCCGAAATTTCCCCAAAACACTTTGTCAGTGAGGAAACAAGTAGCCGGGAAAGACCCATTGATGACAGACGCGTGTGCACATGAAACCGTATACACGAGAGCTTGGCGTATGCTTCATCATCCCGCTGATTGCTCACGAGGGAACGAATATCGCTGATAGGGGAAAGAAAAACAGCATATGTGTGCGGGCTCTCCCATCCTACATTGTGGAATCCAAAGCATTTGACCCCAATCTGTGTCTCTGCATTATTTATACTTCAATGCTAGCTTTCCTATTGTTTGTTTTTCATAGCTCGTCCTAGGTGGGAAAACAAAAGGCTGTTATGAAACATGCAGGGCTGAAATAAATTATAAAGAATGCAAGAATTATTTCAGACAAAGTACTTCATTCTTGTCTCAGTGTCTATTTAAATAAACTTGAAATATTTGTGGAATACAATATCCTGGAAGCTTCTGACCATTTTCTACCAAGCTATTCACAGTGATCGCTTGCAATCCCGCAGTATCAAAAATGGTTAAGTGATCACTTTTTATGTTTGTTCTTTTTTCCCTCACAGAACTTTAAGAGAGGCAAAATAAGCAAGAACTGGAAGAAGAGTGACCGGCACACTAGTTGACTGGCTTTTGCCATCCTATATCGGGCTCTCACTTAACGGCTAGCCACTAACGCTGGCAACAGGTTTGCACAATTAATAAATAATCGTTTTTTTGTGTCCTTAATTAGCCATTAAACATGATTTCAGGATGACTTAAATTGTGTTGATGCTGGTGGCAACCATTTGTGATGGCAATAAAATTTCAAATGAGCTCTGATTAACCTCCAGTTGGGAAGACAAGTAGGCCGTAAAGTTCTCCCAGAAACAACTTCATAATAAAAACATTCCACGTTAATGGCGTCCATGTATTATTTGGAAAGATTTTATTTTGAAGTTGGCCTTTTAGTGTCATGCATAGGATGAACAATTATTCCTGTGGTTGGCTTGACTTGGCTTCCTAATGGTGCACAGCAAATAAATGAGGCAGAAAAAACATTCCTCAAAGATTTATTTTCCAAACGAGCTACTCAAATTACGCGAGGACTCGATTCACCCTTAAATTTGATCCGTTTATTTTGATACGTTCAAACCTCTTCACAAAAGAATTTCCGACAGGAAAGAACGCTATTTTTTTCGACAGTATCCAGCTTGAAGAGTATCGGTATGTTATTTACAAGCTATAAAAGTTCTAGTGTGACTTTTAGTCTTTCATAAAAACAAGTTGTGTTCCTACAAGGATTTAAAGAAGAGAGGAGTCACTAAACCACACACACAGACATGCACGCATGAATACTCCATCCCAGAGACCTGCTGGAACAAATCAATGGCAGCCACAATGAGTGCCACCATTTTGCTGGCTGCCACCCAGACCCGAGGCTAAAGAGCATACCAACACCACCGAGCCACTCGCGGCAAACGTCGACACAACAACACAACAGCAAACGTATCAGCACACTCCAGAACGTGCACACAAATTCGTTGAGAGAACCTAGGCGGTGGCTTGTGCGGACATGAGCGCTCTGTCTGGAGTGAGCGAGCTTATCGCAAACTGCCATGCTGTGCCTATGCGTGCGAGAGTGATGGAGTGAGTGCGCGCGTGCGGATGCCAATGCAGCGGTTGACGGTTTGAAATATGCGGCTTTGCAATTCTCATTCGGATGATTGTTCTCTTTCATGTAGTCGAGCAGGCAGCATACGTTAAGCTTGCCGGCAAATAAATCCCCACCACCGCCACTAACACACGCACAGACACACACAAATTACACAAACAAATTATCGTACATCGTGTCTCTTGTTGTCACACAGACACACGCATATGCTGCTGGCATGGCAGACTGGTTTCTAATCGGTGAATCATCATATACGCCAAGAAATGTCAGATTAGGTTATAATCCTGCATTTTAGTGCCCTTAACTTGGCGTTGACACCACCTTATTATGTCTGTCCAAAAAACAGACGCACTACAGTTGCCAAAGTTGTTGCTTGCGCGCACACAGACACACAAACAAGCACCACTAAGACCGAGCAGTTCATTGTGAACCTGACTGGAGACTGTGCAGCAACAACTGAAGGCCAATTATATTTATATAATGAAGTTATTTGATGATGAGAAACAGCCTAATAAACTCCCTTGATGCTCTTAAACGCCTCATATAAAAGCAATATTTTAATTGAGCTTTTACCATTTTCAGGGAAACACCAAAGGAGCAGATGTAGAGGCATTTGTTTTGTGCCTTTTCCTTTTTTTTTGGAATCTGCACTCAGTTGTATATTTCCTCCACACGTTTGGTGTAAAGTCATTCCCAGTTTACACCAATGACAAGACGTTACCTTTGCGAAGCTATAAAATCCTCCACAGTGTATTGACGTCCAAGCTGAGATGGAGTCTGTAACTCTAGGAGACAACCTTGTTATTTTCAATAATCTGTTAAAGGAGCTCCTTGTGGGACGCACGGGGGAGGCCGGCAGTTTGTTAGGTGTCTCGTCGTTTTCGTGGAGACATTCAGAGGATGCGCATGGAAAAGCGATGCCAATCCCTTGATCGTGGAAAGGGCGGTGGGGGGTGGGTGTATTAAATGACGGTTCAAATTTAATATCAGGAGACCTGCTGAGGCACTTCCTGTGTCTGAGGGCTCTCCGCGAATGGAGCGGTTGCTGAGTCGAGGGGTTTGGGATACATTAGGGGAGTGTGCAAAGAACGGAGGAGAGCACAGATATGGTATCATAATGCAATAGGTGTCTGGTTTTCATTTTCATTTCCTGCAATTTCACAGTGCCCCACTGACATTTAGCATAATAGTCAAATATTAAGGCGCTACTCAGAAGAAAAAAAAACACTGACACTAACTAAAAGATCACCCACATATAAAGAGTGTTTTTTAATGACTGTGACTATAACTATAAGGCCACATAAGCAATAACTGTAAGGTAATGAAAGGCAGTTTTCTTTATGTAGAGGATTTCATACATAAGGTCACTCAATGTGCAGCGCAAAATTTAAAGTGTAAAAGCCTTTACAAACAAAAGAGATGACGATATGGGTAGGTGTGGGAAAAGAGCAAAGTTTTTAACCTTTTTAAAAGCATTTAAATTGTACTGAGATATAAACACTACTTTGTGGATAATGTTGATAAAGCATAGTTTTACAGCAGGCGCTATGATAGACCGCTTAATCCAGTATCGGAAAATGATTGAATGTAAATCGCTAACACAATTCCTTATGGAAGATTCTTAACTTTATTGACAAATGACATTATGAGTCACGTTGCAGATGCATGCGTTGTAATTTTCCACAAATTTCACAAGATCTCAAAAAGCCAGATTTAGGAATGCTTGCTGGATGTGTAAACATAGCCAGTGAAATTTCCAACAACCCATTTTGCTATTACACACATTTAACAAGGCAGCATCTACACTAAACACACAAAGATCCTGCAGGACATTTCAGGTCAGGTTCCAATTCAAGCGTTGTCTCTTGTGAGGTCAGAGCACGTCTAGCAATTTGAAATGTTTGGTGCTTGTAAAGAGATTATTCATCCACATGGGGCCTCACACACACACTAGCATTCCCAACCCACATGGCACAGCAATACTTAGAATTGTGTAAACCTTTAAAGCTCATCTCAGCTCTGTCTTTACCATGATTGTTACACAGAGAAAGCCCTCGCACAATCCCGACTCATGGTGAATGATGAGGGAAATGACAGACACACACACTCATGCACACAGGGGCACAGACAGACACACACATTTAATCCCAGGTGCCTTAGGGACTCTGAGGGGAATGAAGGGGCAGCACATAATTCCTGAACACGAACAAGAGGAAATGGGATTTGCGCCGCCAAACTCTCAGTCCCTCCCAAAGAGAGGGCAAAGGCAAGCAAATGACAACAGGATGAAAGATAAAGAGCAGGACAAAAGAAATGTAGGACCTCATCAGTCTTATCGTGATTTCACGAGTGGAAAAACAAATTAAATAAACAATCAAAGTCAATAATTAAAAAATTCCCAACCCAGGCGGCTAATCCTACCCATGCAGATTAATTAGACGTGGAGGAGGAAGAGGAGGATCGGCGGCAGCCATTTTGAGGCCTTCGGCTGCCGCTCGGATGTGAATGGGGAGTTTGTGCAGGAGGCGGCAAGGGCTGAAGCTTTGCCACGGCAGAGGTAAAGACTCCCGCTGAGGACACAGAGCAAACACTCGCCGCTCGTATAATGGACTGGAAAATTCCTGGCCGTAGCCTGAAGTAGCCATCCATGAAACGTCCATAAAAATGTCAGTTCTGCTTTTCCATCGCTGATTGATACAAGACAACAGTCTTTCATATCCATCCGTCTTCAATAGCGCCAGGATGAGCTGCGGCCGATCTAACTTCTAGCTAAATAGATAAAGACAGAGATGGATGGATGGATGGATGGATGGATGGAGAGAGATAGATCGATCAATCGATCTATAGATAGATGGATGGATGGATGGAGAGAGAGATAGATCGATCAATCGATCTATAGATCGATAGATCGGATCAAGACTATCTGTCAGATCATCAGATCATCGTCAGTCCATAATGGCTCGTCCTACCACTACCCGCAGTTACGGGAAAAAAATCCAACCAAAATTGTTACCTCCTAAAGTGGAGGTAAAAAGAAGCAAAGTTGGACTCCGTTTTAAAGAGGTTATTTTGAGATACAGCCTTAAGGAGGATTTGGCAGGCAAGTAGGCTGCACGTTGCCAAAATCCAGCTGTGCTGCTCCTTGATAGGAAGTCGAGCGGCTCGGAGCACAGGAGGTGCAGCAGTGATATTATCGATTTACCAGACAGCCTCTTAGCCTCCCCTCTATCTGTCCGTCAAGTCACTCCTACTTTCGCCTTTTTTGTCCTTTTCAGTACATTTTGACAGGGAGTGGACATCTTTTTAAGCTTGAGCCATGTTGAAGGCAAAGGAGATTTACTTTTTTTGTTGATATAGTGAGAATGGTCAGAGAGTGAGAAGTGAGCAAACAATTTTGAAAGGTGTCAACTCTGGGCCAATTAGGGGGTGGGGGCAAAGAATTGCAACGATTAATAACTAACTAACCAATGTTCAAATTAATAAATACTTTGATAATCGATAAATCGATTTCAACGTTTTTTTAATTTGAAATTTTCCAAATGTCAATCTCAACAATATATATTCTCATAATTCTGTAGTCCTCCAAGAACGCAGAAAGTCATTTTGCAAAATAAGACATTTATAAATCAGCTTTTACTTTGGAAAACTATCAATATTTTTGCTTAGTTTCTGACATGTAATGGACGAGACCAGTAACTCATAGTCAATCAGAATCAATTTGTGGATTTTCTGTACTGTCATATTGAAATAATGTCGTTTTTGAACAAGTGGATTCATCGATTAATCGGCGAAATAATCAGCAGATAATCGAAAATAACTATTAGTTGCAGCATTAAAACAAAAACAATACGGATTTTTGATATTCAAATAAAGTCGTTATGGTTGACTGTTCTGTTTTTTTAATGTTGCTGCAGCAAGCAAAATAGTTTTTGGTAAGGCAGCTGTGTTTTACTGTCGCTAAGTGTTCCATAGTAAAGACGTGCTGCCCTCACATTTCCATATTTATTATTACATGTGCTCCATGTGCCTGCCCTGGATCGCTGGCTTTCTCCCAGAATAAGAATGGAAACGATACGAAGATCAGACAGAAATTATGGAAGGAGAGATTCAGCGTTAGTTTTTTTTTCTTTACTGGGGGATTCTTTCTCAATCAGAGCAAACCAGGCACAGCCACAACAATTCCATTTTCCAACCCTACCGCTTAAACTCACTCTTGCACACATAATCTGAGCCAAACACGTGGTGCTTTTCTGCAAGGATTAACAGTTTCCCACCTCGGCCTGCCTTTTGAGTCCTCTTAAACGTTTGTCCTCGCCCTTAATTATTATCACTACGCTGTCTCTTGCTTATCCATGCTGCCCCGCTGCAGCCTCAATCCCTCCGGCACGCATCATGGTTTTACATAGCAAACTGGTGCCAGACCACAAAGTCTTATTTTTCCTCCGCTACGTCTTCTTTTTCTTCTCCTCCTTGCCCATCCTTGCCACTGTACGCTTTAATCTGTTCACGGGAGGGGGGGGGGGGGCGTTAGTCACAGCCGCCGGACTTTCCCTTCAACTCTCGTTGCCTTTCGACGACACTCAGCGGACACCTTATTAGGTACAAGTGCTACATACCTGTAATGATTAAGATTCACAATGGAGAAACTACTCAAATCTCTCAGTATGATGCACCTCAAAGTACAACAATAAAATGCTGTAGCTTAATATCAATGTGCACGAAGGTAATAAATCAGTAGTAATTCATACAAAAGGTTAAGCAGTACAAACAGTTGAGTTCCAATTGCATGCAAATACCTGAAAGTGATACAATGAAAAATATGTCTGTTTCTGCAGGCAAATACTGGCATAGAAAATTGGAAAATGCTCCATGCAAGATTAAATAGTAACAATAATAACAACAACAATACTAATACTAATTCAGACAAAGCTTATTGAATTTACTTTCAACATTGCATGAAATCCAACTAAATGTCTTGTGAGGACAAGCTCTATGCTGAACTTTATTAATGTAATCTTTAATCATCGTTTGCCCCTCAGGGCACAGAGAATATGACGTCTGTAAAATTGCTGACACAGAGTGCTTTCGCCTATAGATCCACAGATAAGGCTGTCATGCAGCATTGACTGCAATGTTTGAGGAGACAGAATATTTAATGCTGTTCACTTGACTTGGCGGCCTTCCATGCCTTTGTGATTTAATCCTCTTATTTTGGCCTTTGGCACGAGGCAGTCCCAAAATGTACTTGTCACTTTTATTGTTCTTTCACTTCTTGTATTTAGCTAAGGTCCAGTGGACCCTTTGGTTCAGCACGATTTAGGATGTTTTTAAATATCGGTGATGAAACTCAAAGTAACTGGTTGGAGAGATTCTGTTTTGCTTTCTGACCATGGTTGCAATGCCCTAGATGGAATGTACATGTTTCCCCAAAAGATGATTTGACAAGTTTATTGATACACGGGGGTACCTTATGATTCAAGAATTCAAAACGTACCCAACAATATTAAAATGGAAAACCGATTTTCCAATTCAAATCGTTTTTTGTTTCAGTTCTCAATTAATTAATTAAATTAATGAATTAAAAACAATGAATCAAGTATCAATTAATTTGATAATTGATTAATTGGCAATTAATAATTGCACATCTAATTTTGATGAACTAAATGTAATATTAGAAAGCGTTACAGTCAACATTCCAGATTTTTGCCGAATTGAGTCCCACACTTGTTCAGAGTTATCATATCCGTTCTTGGCTGGCGTCTTTGTTTGTTTCAGACAGCAGCCTGTTGGCCCGCCTTGTGTGTTCCCTGGTTTGGACTGCGTTGGTCTGGTTTGTGAGAACCAAAGTAACCGTCACTATAATTACCAGGCCGACTCATAACACGCGTGACCTCAATGTCACCTCCCCTAACCTGACCCAGCCCTCGGTGTAATGACACAACACTTACGACACATATATTCCAACATGTGCCAGCCATGCATCCCTGCTGCACGCAAATATGTAGAAATGTGCTGACATCCACACACACATGCGCGGACACACACACAGCTGGCTGGGCAGACACTGGCATCCATCACATCTTGTGAAACTTAATCTCTCTGAAAAGAAGAACAGCTGCACTGGCACGCAAGTGTGTGTGCGCAAGTGGGGCAGTAGCCCAGCGAAAGATCAGCTGGGGTAAAGCAAGGACTTGTCACCGACCGGCATATGACAAAGCACCTCTTGACCCGGGAGTTGCTGGCAGGGCTCATAAAACAGGTTGTAGTCCCCTCGCTTAAAGAGCCATGTCCATCTAAGGGAGAGTAACACTTTTACAAGCTATCAAGTTTGAAGTGCTCTTCAAACCTAAGAGCACTTGAAATCACAATTTATTGTGTATGCATTAGGAAGACACCTGTGCTGTTCAAGAAAAAGCCTGAATTAAGTTGAACTTTCACCCCAAGTCTCCTTCCTCAGTTGTGAAGTAAACTTTTAAACGGTGGTAAATGTAAAGAAATAGAAACCAACAATTGTTTTCCAAAGTTTGTAAAACACGGTACATAACTCATTCAGCGCTTGTGCTCTTGAAAGTGACCTGTCGGGTCCCAAACTATTTGACCTGAAGACCCATCCCAAAATAAATGTTTCCGCCATAAAAGCGTCATATATCTACATTGAGCTACATTTAGATACAAAACAGATGGGAATGAATTTAACCAAAGCTCAACCAAAAAGGTAGAAGAAATAATTATCAGCTTTATGATAATGATAATAATAACCATATGACTCGAGGAGACCAATAGAAACTGTTTATCTAAGATTGGGAAGCCCTGTTTATGAACCCATGGTTAATTCAGGGTTGCCATGGAAATGTCAAATATATTATGTGCATAAATGTATATCTTTTTATATTACAAGGCCATGAAACCATTTAGTCGTGAACTCATTTGCATAAACACCAGACTAACACATTCATCACTCTCCTTCTGCTGTATATACAGTACATACAGCCAGTACAAAGCGAATACACCTGCATATATGCACTGTGTTATATACGCTCTTACTCACATCTGCCTCACATACTTGAGCCTAATTGCTGCAAAAGTACTTGCATGACTGATTGCTGCCATAATGTTGGCGCGAGACTGCTGACGACTGTTGAACACACACACGAACACGCACCCATGCACACACACACACCACAAGAGCACATTACAGCCACTCAGTTATGGTGTTGGCAGGAGAAGCCAAGTAATGTAAATAATACTAATGGAAATGCCAAACTACACCTGAACGGTGAGATGAGATCATGAAATCAGATAACGTGTACATGATGTGCCTCATCAATTGTAATCATGGTGTTCTAATTTGATTGGAAAGAGGTTGGTGGAGGGAAAATATTCCCCGGTAATCCGGTGCGTCCTCCCGAGTCTAAATTGTTCACGTAATTTTGCACACATTTATTTGTGTTCTCATTAAATTCTCACACAGTCTAGGCTCTCGGAAATGCCCCCTGTGCAGATTCGGAGTGGGAGTACCAGGAACCAGACGGGCGGCAAGTCGGTCATCATAAGCATGAGGCTGTAAAAGCCCATTTTTAGAGTTGCCCTGTTTTGACAGGACAGTGAAATAATAAAATGCTCCTACACTACAATTGACTACTGTCGATGTCAAGATCTCGAAACGAAAGCCCACATGATTGAACACCAATCCCCATGGGAAAAATCTACTGATCAGAACATCAATCAAAAGCAACCTGAAGAAGAAGGCTGAGGTGTCAGTCATCAGAGGTCTGCGACGCACCACCGATTGGATGCGCGCCGTTGCCTTCAGACAGTCATCGGCAGAAGTTGATGCAAAACAATTCTAGGCGCAAATGCCGACTCACCATATCAGCATCCTGCCCGTGTGGATGGAAAAGTCAACGTGAGCAGACTGAAGCTGTCCGTCCGTTGCCTGCCTCGTGTTAACATCCACCGTGGCTGCAGCCGCTCTGCCCAAACGATCCAGCCCGCGCGTCTTTTCCCTCCCTCCCTCCCTCTCTGCCTCTCTCTCCTCCCACCCCCTCACGCTCTCTCTCTCTCACTCGCTCTCTCGGTCTCGCGTTCAATCATGCTCTCTCTCGCTCCAATAATTTCCTGCCCAGCGTGAACACGACTCGGGAAAGGCAGATGCCGTATTGACGCTTTGGTGGAGGGAAGTTAGAACACGTAGATGTCGTGCACAATCCGCTTTGAGGGGGAGAATATTCTACAGTGACTCCCTGCCAGCCTTCCTTCATCACTGGGTAAAAAAAATGTCCCGTGCAATTGCATTTTTCCTTAAAATCCAGACTTTTCATAATTTAGTCTCGCAACATAGAGGGTCCTATGAAACCACTTAACTTGTATATTATGTATGGCCCTCCAACCCAGTCTCCAAAGCTTTGGTTCATCCACATAGCTTTCTAATTAAACATAGGTGGGTAAATCATTTTAATGTGGTGTTTTGACCCCAGATACCAAGGGATGCACAATGTATGGCACCAATTATCTTGTTTGTAACATTTAAGTTTTATAATATTTATCTAGGTCATACTTGGGATGAACAATTGGTCTTTTCAAGTTATCTTTTTTTAATACACTGTGAGGATCTCCTTTTCTCAGAATGTTCTGAACTCCTGTTTCCATGCTAGTTATGTATTGAGAGATTGTTGAGACCCACGTGGATGGATGTAACGGAATGTTGACAGCAAAATGAATCTAGATCTACTCAACTGCGCCCCTGCTGGTGGCAGACAACAGTACACTCTGTTTTCACTCAACTGATTGAAGACAGGATTACTTAACAGTATATGTAATCAACACATTTTTAATGCTCAATGAATCAATTATTGTGACTGAGTGGCAAGAGTAGGTGGCTGCCCTTTCTGTTGTATGGACCACTTCAATTTTTCAGATGAAATCAGCCACCCATCAATAATTATTTTGTGTTGTTTTTTCAGATAACAGACTCATAAATTATTTGGTTTGGGGACTGGTCTTGGGATAATTGCCTTTGTCAGCCTGAATTACATATTTTTCTTCTCAGTATTCTCGATGGTTTAAACAATCAGGAAGGCAGTCGTGAAAATTGCTTATTAAAGCTTTTTGCTTAATGACAAGTGATTATCCTCATTTGCGTTCATATGCTCAAGCGTACTTAGATTCTCTGACTAATTTTTGGGTCTGTTTCGCAAGAATTGTCCTTTTCTGCTATTCCTAGTATTCTTCTTCTCTTCCTGTTGGGCATTTCACAAGCTATTGTGTGGCTAAAAATACAAACAACTTGACCTAGCAATTCACCCAAAATATTTTCATTTTATGGCTGTATTGCAAAAACACAAATGCTAAATTCATCCCCATCAGATCCTCTTTGCTGCTCGAAGCATTTTAAAGAGAAGTTCGAATTTGATGTCATGACTTGGCTTTTTGTATCAGTGTTGATTACTCAAACAAAAAACGCATGTTGAAAAAAAAATCAGTCCACTGTGTGTACAGTACTGTCTTCGTCTCTATGGCAAAGAGTTTCCTTCAAAGATGTGTTATCCCATCAGTGCGGTTTTGTGGGATTTTTTTATCAAATGAATAATACAGGGAATGACAGCAACTCATTTTCAGGGCATTGAGGCTAACTAACAACAGTTGGGGTAAGCAAAATTTAAACCACAAACTTCTGCAGACACCACGTTTGTGAGCGTCTTAACAGGACTGTTTGCACAAGGGATAAAAGGAAGCCGGAATCTTAAACAAAACAATGTTGGTGCACAAGACGACATCCAAAGAGACGCACATGCACGCACACACTCACTAATCTGGGTGTGCTGACCTTGAACACCAAATATAATCAGTGGTGCAGCAGATTCCCATTAGGGCGATGTAAATGAGATGGAGGAGTATAAACGCGCTTTTGTTGCAGAAACTCTTCAGCTCAGTGGTTACAAGATAACGCAACCTCAGGCTGGACCGCACACACGCACAATCACATGCACTCACGGTCAGGCTTGAAAGGCCTCACATGCCGAAGGACGGTAAATACACGCCAAGTGAGGGTGTTATCGGTATATTTTGAATAGAAACAATCAGGAACAACGGGAAATTACAATAATATCGGTCGGGACAAAAAGAAGAAATACAGCATTGTACATATGAATGCGTTTCTGCAAATAGCAGCCAGGGTTGTTTACAAATTTACAGAATTTTAAATGAGGGAGGCCTTTTTGTATTTAAACTCACTTTTTCATGTCTTGACAAAGTATTCATGGAAAATTTCTCCACTTTCTGAGACTGTTTATGTGCTGTTTTGGTTCGCTGCGGGGTGAGCAAAACAGTTCAAGGGCTCATCCTTTGAATGTCTCTGTGTGAATTGTAAATATAAACTTTAATACTTAATCACTTACTAAACATTTGTACCTCCTGATGCATCAGAAACTGGAGGCATATGCTGTCCTTAAAAAAATGTTATGAATATTGTGATATTTTAATTGCTTGATTAGAAATATTATATTATATATAATATACCAGTTGTCAGAATTTACAATGCACACTTCAAAACAAACATGACTGAAAAATAGGAAAATGGTTACTTAGAGTTATTAATTTAGAGAGCATCAAAGGATGTATTGCTTATCCTATATATCGATGATCACATAATCACTCCATCAATACCATGTCGAGCGTTATCAACATTCCTCCTCCCTACCACTTCACAAATTGATATTCCATATTCAAAATGGGTATTTTCACTTCTCACTGTTAATGCCACAACACAAAGTGGGCTTCTTAGTGTACACAAACAGCTGTGCACAGTTTCAATCACACACTCGCGCGCACATAGCCGCACTCAAAAGATAATAACTCAGCACATTAGAGATAAGGGTCTCGCTATCAAGATAACTTCAGTGGGTGAAATAGCACGTCGAGCTCTATTTGATGGGCCTTCTTGTCGGAGCCCCCGCAATGCACCGCAGGCACTGCCGTGTTGATCGTATAGACCGCCGCTAAATACTCGCTGTGTCTTTTCATCAGACATTGCGTCAGTCAATTCACACCCCTGACTGTGTGAACGCAAATCGACGCTTTCTAGCGCCTCTCCATCACATAATCAAGGCGTCTTCCTGATGAATATTTATCAACGTAGGGGTTTGGAATTCCAAGGTTTTGCACGTACTGCGGCTGTTTGTAACGCACGGAACCTCCAAGACATATAAATAAATCAGCACACCACACCATACCATCACGCAATTAATTTATCACTTCTCAACAGTTGGAGTCATTTTTCTGGCATTTCGAGTCAGAGTGATAAAAATTGAAGGAGTATTTGTTTGTCTCTCACGGTGTAAAAACAACTGTAATTGTCATATTCACACATCCAGATGTATTTTTGCAGCAGCACAAATGTCAAGACCTGGAATTTCAATCAGCACAAACAACAAAGCCACTTTAACAATGAACAAGAGGATTAACAAAATGTTTATAAATGAAAGGGAAGCTTGTTGTGTCACCTTGAAAGTTCAGCTCGTGACTTATGAGGTGGGTGTAGAGCGGAATGGCCATTAAAGCCATGACATTTGAATTAATGTCAGTATCATAGCTGCAGCCGCAGCGCCTTCCTTTTTGCACAACTCGCCTCAACCGCGGACGGTTAATGAGTGATAGTGTTGGCGAAATCGTGGACACTCCACCCTCCATTAAAATAGAAAATTGAGCCTTGAATATTCATTCACTCAACATTTGTTATACGCTTTACACACGCAAGTCTTAGACTTAGACTTAGACAGAACTTTATTGTCATTTTGTCAACACTAGGTGTGTACAAAACGAAATTTCGTTGCATTCGGCTTTCAACAATGTAGTGGTATTTCGGCTGGTTAAAAAAGTGACATTCTATATAAAAATATGAAATAAGATAATTATAAAGTACAAAGTGCAGCAGTGATAAAGTATGTAAACAGTGCAGGAGACAAAAGCAGTATTTACAAGTGTGCAGAGGAATGCGACGTTTGAATGTTCAACAGCCTGCTGTGTAAAGCTCTTTTCTATTTCCACAATTGATCATGAGCAAATTATGCTCGCTTGTTGCCGGGCGGCATTCTGCCTTGGAATTGGATTGTTGAAGTCAGAAAGTCATCACATGATATGAGAGGCATTTCAGAGAAGAAATTCATGATGATTATATTGTAATGTTTGTAAAATAATGTTATACATTTTTAATAGTAAAATTAAAATATTTGGAGAAAAAGTTACAGTATTTTATTGTTTGAATAATTTGAAAAATTGGAATAATTCAGTGTGTGACCAGACCAGCAAATCTTTCTCCAGAGACTTGTCACATCCATGTCTTTGTCAGAAAATATAGTTAACTATTACATGAATAGACTTTGGGTTGATGATTAAACAAAACTAACAAATGAGGCCGTTTCCTTGTAGTCATTGAACAAGATCCTTAACATTCCTCATCTTAACATTGTGCGGACTTTCTACTTTGGAATTTATTGGATTTTTTTTCTTGCGAAATCACGACCTTGTTTCAAATTCAATTCTATAGAGAATTCATTCTCTTATACTTTTTCATCACTGACACCTTTCTCACTATGACACGGATCATATAAGCACAATAAACGAGACGACAACAACACAATGACAGTCTTTAGCGTTCCGCTTTAGAGCACACACCTTTCCTTATGTGACATCCCCTATTGTGCAGTTAAAAGGCGCCACTATTTTACTCTAGTCGTAAACATGTTCATATAGCGCTCACAATAGCGAACCTTGCACTGGTTTAGCCGCGGAGAAAAAGTCTATTTGTGATCCTTTGAAAACGCAAATTGAAGTCTGTTATTTCACTCTATAAAAGCACTGCAATCTTCATTGAGTGAGTGATTTTTTTTTTCCGCACATACAACACAAGATGCGCTTGGCTGGGTTGCATGGTGGCGTTCTCGTCTCAGAATGTAAAGTAGCACTGCAAAGCAACCGAGCTGTGATATGCACTTTAATCATGTCCAAGAGACGGATACACTATATCAGATCTGCACAAAGCAGGAAGGCATGACCCTGCAGTATGTGTGTTGTGTTTGTGTTTATTTGTGACAAAGGACTGAAAATGAGGGGGTGACGGAGGGAGGCGGAAAAGGGGGGTCGGGCACAAGAGAAAGCAGCCTAGCAAGCGTGAAGAAGCTTTTATTAAAAACTAAGAGGGGACTGCAGAATGATGAACATCCAGCTTGCTCTTTCCTCGTGGAGAAAATTGCATTTGGGCATATTGAGCTGTTTGGGAAGATGAAGAATGCACGTTGATGTGCGTATCTTCACGGTAGCACCTATTAGCAATTGAGAAAAGATCATATTTGAGGAGTATATTGTACACTGAGCACACACACACACACAGACTTCATAAACAAAGGGTAGTCTGTGTATGTGTTGAATGAGGACGAAAATGTAGAGGGTAAGAAGGGGGGAAAGTGGGGAAAAATGAATGACAAAACTTGGCGAAGGTTTAAAGGGAACCATAGAAAAAAGGCGAACATGAGTATAAAATGAGTCACCTTCCACATGCCATGCTTGTGGAGCTCGATGTGATTCCAAGTGTGGCTGAAACACTATTTTTGAGCAGAACTGAACATTATTCAAGTTACGTAAACATCTATAGATATCCTACACATGGTGGACACTCATTCAACAAACATGGTTGACATGCCATATGCTACAAACATAATATTTTCCACAATTCCATAGTTTCGGACACATTATTTTCATAACATTACTTTTGTTTATACAGCCTACCCCACAAAAATCTGTTCACAGCTAATAACAGTGAGCTACAGAGGAAAAGCCAAGGAAAGTTGAAAGGCCTTGGCGGTTGACTGTACAATTCGGAAATCAAATAGTTTGGAGCAAAATGCGCCTAAAGTCGCACAAACCTCAGTATTTAATCTGTAATCATGAGGGACTCGGCATGAGACATCAGTTGAGCAAAAATCAAGGCTGAGTGAGAGCAACACGTGTTTTGCATTTTCTTTTTTGTGGAACCAAAACAAAGAACAAAAACAGAGCCACAACAAGGAGTGTTAAGAACAGAATATACAGCACTGATAGCGTTTGTAGACCCTTCAGTCAAAACAAACAAAAAATGAAACCAGGATGATGCATAAATAAATATATCTTTTACTAAATAATTGATATAAGGTCAAATGAAGCAAAGAGAAGCAAAGAGAAGAAACCTCAGGCAGCTGAGCGTATTCAAAAGTAGAATTCGCAGCATTTCTGTTCAGCAGCTACATTTATTATCTTTTTATGAATTAATTGTAGATTTAAAACGTCAAATCGACGACAGTCACGGTGTTATGTTATAGGGGATGATTTGAGAATAATTGTCAATTGTGTGTCTATGTGAAGCCCTTTGATTTCTGCTTGTGATTTAGGGCTATACAAATAAACTTGACTTGACTTATAGTAAGTCATGCTACCAACATAGCAGCCATCATTAACAGTGGCCATGCATTTTTGGAATTGCTATTATGAATGACCATGTTTGAGGATCACGTTCATGTATGTTTATAAGGGGCTTGGCTTTGGGCAGACATGTTACTTAAAACATTGCCTTGATTAATTTTCTTGGGAAAAAAAGTGTTTAAAAAAGAGAGGGGGAAAAAAAAAAGATTGTTTGACCTTAAAGGTTCGACTCTATTTTCCTCTGAAATCCAACTAAATTCAGCTAGAGTTTTGCGTGAACCCCGCACCCCTTGCCCGCCAAAAGAACAACAATATGTTGGGAGTTGGAAGCAATTGGAGTCATCAGGTTCCCTGGCAAGACGACAGCCCATTAACCAGGGCTGCTGACTCCCTCCAAATGGGTGACGAGTGACAAGCTGAGCAGCGACCATATTAGTGAAGAATTGCACGGCTGCATTTTGTCACGCTGCAAGACACAAACCTCCACCGGAATGCTTTTCAGTAGCTTATTCGGACTTAAATGTAACCAGAACAGGGATGTAAACAGACAAGGGATGTGCATTTTGGATTGGCTAATTCTTCAAAAGTGTGTTTTGCATGCGTGCAGACATATTCACACAGGTCCCCGCAAAGTGGCTGTCACAGTGATTGGTTTCTTTTGCCAACCCACAATAGCCAATTATGTACTATTATACACCACAGCAACTCTTGTGGCCCGTATGCCTCGTGTGCGTGTATCCGTATACGTGGGTGTTATCGTGGGCGTGATTGGCAAATTGCTGGTTCTGTATTGCAACGTGCTGAAAGAAGGGGAGGAGATATGTCAATGAGGCCAGGAAGAAACGCATAGGGTGAAGTAAAAAAAAAAAAAAAGGACGTGAAGAGGTTGATTGTATTTGACAGTGGTAGAAAAGACAACCTCATGGGGAGCCGCAGACCTCCAGTGAGTTGCGTGCTGATGACAGATGTCTGGTGGCCCGAGAATTGCGAGATGCAGCCAAGCCGAAGCGGAGCTCACCACAGACTGAGGAACTCAGTCAGCGAATGACGAGTGTTCCATCATGGATGAGCAGCATATGACTGAGTGCTATGTGGCTGGATTTTTAAACACCATATCAAAGAAAGCGTCTTGAATGCACAATGGTGGCCAAGAGCACACAATGGTTTTCATATACTGCAAAATGTCAGTCTGATACAAAACACCGCATTTGAGGAACAACACAAGTCCATGACAACAAACCGCAGCAAGGCTAAACGCCGACGTTAAAGTTTCAGCAGAGATCTACTTCAAACAACCAAAACACTGAACATGATTAAACATGCGAACTTTAGAACACGATGTCTGACGGTAAAAATAGATTCTGACGTAACTTCTTGTCCAAAGTCTGTCTATTGTTATTATTCTCGGTGAAATGTGAAATACCACCCCCTGTAGGGTTAGAGTGGCTATCTATCTAAAAGCTTGGGTAAAACAGCCACGGAGATTTAAAAAACAAGTTTTACCTGAAGAATAATCAAGTGAAAAATCTCTTAAAACACTACTGTATCCAAGTATAGTGTGGATTTACTTACGGTGCTTATTTTTAGTATTCATTTATTTTATTCTTATTTATTACTTTTGGACACCGTTTCAAAATGGTCAAAATGTGGCAAAACATTTCACTGTTTGAGTGCCCGCAGTATGTTGCAGTATGTTGTAAAAAAATATTAAATGTATGTTAAACGTACCGGATTCTTTATCTTGCCTCATTTTAAATTTCATTAAGATATTTGAATTCATCCTAATACTTGTCCAGTCTTTATGTCTATGAAGAATGACATTGATCTGTCTCGGCTTGATTTGCGACCATGGGATGCTTCCGTAATCCCCACCCTAATCCATCGTCGTGTGTGTGTGCGAGTGTGTGTGTGTGCGTGCGTTGGTATATAAAGGATCAGAAGTCCCCTTTCCCATTACATGTACGTAATACCATAGACACCTGACAACACATTGGCCTGTACTCTTTGCATTTCTCCATTCCCTTTTCAGTCAGCAGAATAAACCCAGTACAAACTGAAAGCTTTTGAGAGAAGACAGATGATGGAAAACAAGAGAAGTTGTTTTTATGTACCACTGTGGGAAAGTGTTTATTATTTATCACCTTGAGAATGGATGGCAGGATAGAATTAGTTCACTAGCTTTTTTTTATGGCCAAGTGCAGATTTATGTTGTCTCTTATAGGAGAGCCTACGTCAAACGTCACTTTGTTCATTTTATTAGTGAAGTATTTTGCTTGTTTTGACAGTAACTAGCACAGAAGCACCTGTAAAAAAACTGGCAAGCAATTTCATTCCTCTGTCTGTGAGCAGCGGAACAATTTAGTACGAGCTGGCTAGGAAGTGAATCCCCTCCAAAACCACCCACCCCTCACTGTGATTGGCTGGCAACCATTTCAGTGTGTACCCTCGCTTCTTGGCCAAAGTCGGCCGGAATCGGCTCCAGCTCACCCGTGACCCTAATGAGGACAAGTGCTATAAAAAAGAAAAAGGATGCATCATGGACAGAAAGCGGAGACTAGGGGAAAACGTCACTCTCGCCCATTGATAGCCTGCTACAATGCAGTAAGATATTATAATGTGCTATGGTAAAGGGTCTAAAAAGTAGTATTTTATATTTCCTACAAATAATACATCTTTGCTCATCTATCAGTCTAAATATTCACATGGGTGGAGTTTCCTTTAAGGTATTTTTGTAGACGGGTGGATTAGAAAGGGGCATTTGCGCCGTTGTGGGAGTGAACACAGCTGACTTTCTTCATGACTCATATTCCCTTTAAATTAATTTAAAATCATTCCGATTTAGGGAGAACTAAGCGTCTAGCCCAATTCCTGATTGAAAAATGTAATTTATTCGAAGAAAATTAGAAGTCATGTATGTGATGATTAATTATGAGCTGGACTCTCATCCAACGTAATCTCATTAGAATTGTACTGCATGCTAAAACCTACATTGATGTGTTTTTGTGCGTGCATGTGTGTGTGTGGACCCCACCGAGCGGGTCTGGGCCCATCCTAATTATATGGTGTGACTCATGTGAGGGTAATTACAGCATGTGAGACAGTAGGAACAAGGCTACGAATGACCCAGAAATCCACGAGCTAATGAAGCGATAAGACATACTCTTCTTCTCCTCTCGCCCACATGCTCACCTCACAGGAAGGGAAACGGACAGAGCTCGGCAAATAGAAAGTCAAAAAGACACCAGGGGGATCATGTCTCCCTCAGACTTCATTAGGGAGAGTGGTGAGATTTGGGAGGGGCTGCCAAGAGACGGCCTGTCAGGCGCCGACCTCTTCCTCGTGCCCACTAATCTGCCTAGTCTTTGTTCTTCGTCATATCTGGCCAAGGCTCCACAGTACCGAGGTCCCATTCCACGCGGCCAATGCAAAATTCCCTTTTGAAGAATGGTCTGGGTATTATTCCTGTGTGCCGAGTCTTGCAAGGTGCAGGATGGCTCGATGGCACAGCAAGCTGCACATTGTGCAGATACGGGAGACAAAGCGTGTTTAAGTGCGTGTGATTGCTTGGCTGGGCTGCAAAGACTCAAGGCTTCTTTTAAATGTCAAATCAAATCAAAGGGTCATGTCAGGTTGGTTTATCTCCTTCCCCGCAAAAAGGTTCTGGCAGGTTGTTGTTTTTAAGTTCGGTGTTTAAGAAATTAAAGATTTAAAACACACATAGTTTTGATATCTGCGTTAATTCTCATTTCCTCTACGTATTGGATACCTCAGCATCAGCATAAGGAATAAAATGTCATAAGGAATTAATTTTGATATTTTATTATTAATAAATGCATATATATATTTATTATTTAATATATTTATATAAAACAATTCTAAAGCAACAGTCTGTGAAAAACATGTGGTCCAGGCTTCCAACATATCCTCAAAAGCTGTTTGCAGAATATTCCGTGACACAAAGTGCTTGATATTTGATTGATGATTTGATTTGTTCAGCAACATGTGCAACCATCATGTGCACAATAAAGCCCAAACTGTCACATTATTGTGCCTTGCCAACAACTTATTGTGGCCACGAAAATCGTCACATAACTCACAAACACTGGCCATGAAAATGCCATATTCCAAAACAAATGATGATAGAATTGCAAATGGGGTGTTCCAACATTTGTACCCACAGCAGTGTGTATTATTAAAAAGAGGAAGAAAAAAAAAATAAACGCCACAAAATAACTGCAGCCCTATTGAAATAGTACTGAAATGATTTCAACATTGCCTTCATTTAGCTGAACTCGTATGAGCTTGAAAGACACACAAGAGCAAAGTGGAGTTTCTGCTTCACACAGAATGTTGCCCGAACATAATCTTGATGTTCCAGGCTGAATTAATTCAAATCCTTGTCTAATGATATTAAAAACGGATCATTTTCTATGCAGCTTCAAGTTAAACGGCAGAGGATTTTCGGGGAAGTCTGAGAATGTTTCAGTGCAGCTTATGTTTTACATCTATCTTTTCTGGGGCATTTGAACATTTTAAATTCTTCATTTGTGTTTCCTAGAAATCCTTCCTTCAACCATTGTGACATTGACCTCTGCATGAGCAATTTTGTCTCCTTTGAATGCTAAATCGCAGGTTAGAAGACACTTTCGAGCTTCCTTAGAATTTTGTTTTAGGCTTTCAACACTATACCACCTAAAACAAATAAAATTATTCATTTATAAAAATTATTCATTCGGCGATCATGGCACAATGCCGCTCAATATAATGAAAATCACCACAAAGGCCCAATTTAGATGAAACCAAAAACATTCCACTTCAGAGATACCCACCAAATTAAAATACATTTTGAATTTCAAGCAAGAAAAGGGAAATGTTAACAAATGCCTTCATTCCTGAAACAGTTATTAAAAGTAAAAATCTTGGAGCACTGTACCTCAGTGTTTTTTTGGACACATCTTTATTGTGCCTACAAAAACACTTTTCATCAACGAGCGACAATATTCTACTCCCCATATGAAAACGCAACACCTTGGCAATAACTACAACGATTCCCACTACGACCTAACCTGACAGCAAATGTCTCACCTTCAATACATTATGCATCATAACATCTCCACTGATATGGCAATGGAAGTGATACCAAACACAACCCACTCATTATGTCACTTGTTGGTCTGTGAGGGACACATGGAGGTTATCACAACCTACGCTGTGTCACGCCTTTGCAGACGAAACATATGCGAGTGTGTCTTTCTGTGTGTGCGTGCTGTCCCAATCACATTCCTTGCAAGACGAGATGCACACACATTGGCTGGAGGCACGTAATTTCCAATTCCACCCCCCCCCCCCCCCCCCCCCCACCTCACTCTGTACGCCCCTCGTATCCCACTCAGGTCTCCCTTCAGCACTAATATGCACTGTTACTATAGCAACCTCACACACTAATCCAGGCAGCCATTTCCAACATAAGTCATAAAATCAACAGCATCACCTTGCAGCATAAAGTCCTACCTTTAGTCATGTTTCATCATCCAGCTGGACACTTTGAAGTGGGAGCTGAAATACAGCACAAGAGAAGAGTATAAACTTTCTGTACACTTGATCAATAATTTGTCTTCTCGCCCAGGAAGAGTCATTTGCTTGATAAGCTTGTCTCTTTGATGAAGATAAATGAAGTGCGGGCTTGCAGATGCCCTGGATGCCAAATTGGGCCGATCAATTTCTCGACAGCTGGGCTTCACAAACTTTTTCACCTCAAGACCCAATTAAAAATGTGGTTCTTCCTCCTAACGTTCATCGTGTAGCAACCGCCACAACAATCAGCTCTTTCATTTCTTTCTTTTGTGTGATGTGTTTTTCATCCACTTTAAACCAAACATCCTTTGAAACAGTTTAGAATACCGTATTATTATTAGAAAAATAGTTTGTATTTTTACAGTTAATACAAAATTTAAAAGAAAATCTGTAGAAACAGGAGCGACTTTTTTTAAGCAATACAAAAAGCACTGTAGGAACCTGACAAATAATTTTTAGGTAAATTATAAGTCATCAGTGTTTTTTTTTGTCAATGCAAAATGAAGGATGGAAAGACTTGCACCAGCTTTATGACAAAATAAACAGACAGACAGAGACAGATAGATAACTTCCAGTAAAAATTGATCATTTTGCGTCAGGTATGTTGCTCCACTGCCACCTGTAGACAAGATTGAATACTACACCAATTGATCAACCTGACCTAAGAGTTAAAACTGTTTCTTTTCTTTCTTACTTTCTTATTAAATGAACCTACAGTGTGATTTCAAAGTCATCATGTTAGTAATAATATTATAATAAGATGAAATAATAATATAAGACTAAAACTAAGATTAATCTTAAAACTGTTTTTTGTGCATGATTTCCATCTCAGAATAAGAAAAAAGAAAACGGCACTGGAAAGTCTAGCACACATAATCTCTGATGCATCTTTTAACAGGGCAGAAAGGGCTAAACACATGATTTATATTTAGAATGGTGACGCCATGCAAAAGTCGACATGAGAGCAAAAGCTCAGCGATGCGTTGGAGAGCTACATCGTCAATAATGGATAAGAGGCGGGCTTTTAAAAAAAAAAAGACGAGGATCCCCACTCTGTCTTGTCTGCTTCTTTTGCAAGTCTGCCCACTCTGTAGAGGATGTTGGTTAAATTTTCATATTTTTGTCCCTCAGGAGTTACATAGGCAGGCTACACACATACAGTACGGGCTGTATTTAAGCATTTCCGATGGAAGAAAAGACTCAATTGCAGAATGTCCCTGAAAGATTGTGAACTGTGGTGTGTGGTTTTTTTTCCTGCCCTGATCTGGAAGTGGGTCATGGGTGTACTTTGGGAGAGAGGCGGGGGACACCCTGAACCCGTCCCCAGGGAGATGTTCCAAACACAGCTAAGGAAAATCATTTTCAGATTAGCATAGGTCAATTTCTATTTCTTCCTGCTTTGTAATCTCTGGAAGACTTTCCTGTGGCACCATGCTGCCTCTTGCAGGTAAGTTTTGGTATTATGACAGAAGTCTGATTTGGGGGAGGAGCCTCACTATTTTCCTTGGAGAGATTGCAATATATGTGGCGATATCTCGTATACACCACAAATGATAAATAGGTGGGGTGTCTCCATATGGAAAATCGGTTAGTGTTACCACAATCCTCTCTTTGCATATAACATAAAACTTGTAGCAACCTAAATCCAACTACAATCCAACCCGGAATGATTCTTTCGAGGTTTCATGTGAAACGGTTTGCATTTGGAGGTCATCTTACCCGCCTCAGTGAGCAGGTCCCCGGTGCTGCTTCATCTTTGAGGATTGAAAGAGTCAGAAATCTCCCCAGAATTCTCCTGCAACACAGTGGGAAGGGGTGGGAAAGGGATGAGGAGATTAGAAAAGCGAGCCTTTGCCTTTCAAAATTCAACGCTCTTCGAATCAACTCCAGCTTTTGGGCGAAGTTCCCTCTGGTGCTCTCATGTGTGGGTGTGTGCGTGCGTATGTGTGTTTGGGTCGTAGTAACCGGCGTGCATCCTCAGTTAAAATGCTACAGCCAAGTTCTAAAAGCACATGGGTCAAACGGGCGGCCCAGTTTCAGCTCCCACACTGGAAGGGAGGGGGGGGCCGGGGCTTTTAAAAGGCTCGCCTCTTCTTGCCAGCTAAACGGACTGTGTTTATGTGTAGCCAGGAAAGTCAGTGTGGGAAAAGCATGCAGCACCTCAGTATGATAAGCACACATTCTGACAGATCAAAAGGTTTGCATTAGGACACACGTGTGAATACTGACACGGAAGTGCGTGCGACGTAAGCAGCGAGGCGCTGTGGGCATTTGCACAGACAAAATGTGAACTCTCTGGTGGTTTGCAATTAAAATGACCCTGCTGGCGGTGGTGGCATCTGTGAAGACTATTAAAACACACAAAGTTGAAGCTGTCACGAACTCAAGACTAAGTTGTTTTTTTTCTGTGATTTTAAACACATGTATCAATTCATATATATTCTATACGGCGTGCCTCATTAGGGGCACAGTGTGCTGGAGTTTATCCCAGCTGACTGGAGGGCACATATAGAGCAACCATTCCCAATGAAATCCTAAAATGTCAGCTTTTTTTTTTGTAAATTACCTGCAAGAAAATCAGAGTTCCGGAAGAAAGGCCAGAATGTGCAAACACCACATACCAGATTTGAACTCAGAACCCGAGAACTGAGGCACATGTGCTAACCACTTACAATCTGTCCTGCCGTCTTAAATACATAAACATAGAAATTTCCTTAAACAACAGTTTACAGTTGACATATAGCTTGAGCTTCAATTCCAATCAAAGGTTGTTCACAATTATGTTTCATTTGGGAGAAAGATGCCATAACACATTGCTACCGCTAGTCTGTGCTATTACACCATCCCTGCATTTCTGCTTTGTGACCGACTTACTAATAAATAAGGGCAGATGATGATGGCAGCATATATTATGGAGTGACTGCTCTGCAAAGTAGAACTAGGACACTTGGCATCAGTGTGTAGCATTTCTGACTTTTCAGCACTTTATTTTAGGGTCAAAATGTCAAACTGATGAAGGTAGAGGTGTGACACTTGTGTGTGTGATATGTGCAAGGAATGAGGAAATTTAAACTCCGGTACCATCAAAGAGTTTCATTCAGTTTTAATCATCAATGTCGGAGTATTTATTTCACACAAAAAACTCAAATGTCAAATATTGTCCACAAATGCTACAGTCAACCAAATCTTTCCCCCCCCCCCCGTGGGCTTTCTTTTGTCCTCAGGTAGAAAACCACCTTTTTAATCACACTTGTGCTGGGCCAAAAATGTAATTAAGACATCAGCAGCCTTGCTAGGAAAAAGAGAAACTAGATCATTTGGGAAGCTTGTGTCAAAGCAGGCATTTATAGTTTACACGACCTGTGCTATAAGGTGTGTTTTTGTAGTTTCCAGTTTCTCTCACGGTGGAAGCCTAAAAAAAAAAAGTTTAAAGCAATAATACGTCATCATTTAAGCTCTTTCTCATCCTGCCCGATCCGCATCAAAAGAACCGCAAGTCCCGTTTGAATTGCTGGATTTACCTGAGATATGAGGTGAAATACTTGAAAGGAGAAATATTCCGTGAACTGACCTGAAAATAACTGCTTTAAAACAATAGTGGTCCTGCTGCGCCCGCTCGTAATACCGAGCACGGCGTTATGGTCATGGTGACTTCAGATCGCCTACTTCACGGTCCATAAAATAACATAATGGTCAGGTTTAAGGTGAGAATCAATGCTTGAATTCCAGCACAAGATAAATATTTATTATAACTGCTTTATGGATTTAGGGGCTTTGATTAAATCCCACAAGATGATGACTGTAGTGACAAAGTTAAAAGACCTACAAAAGTTAATTCGACAAACCAAACGATTCATGCAAAGTGATGTCCCAGTTTTGATTTGTTAACCCCAAGCAGGTCAAATCAGCGGCTCTTCAGTCACTCAGCATGTGTGAAACGTTCTTCTCGGGGTTCTGTCAACTGGCCTCAACATCAGCGAAAGTGGGTAAGCAGGGCAGCAGATGTGCTGTCTTTTCAAGCTTGGGCTTTTTTTTTTTTTTTTGGGGACAGCACAATTTTAACAGAAAGGGACTGTTTATCTATGGATAGGTGGAGAAGTTGTAAAATTGGAAGGGACATACAGGAAGAAATATTTTTTTTAATTAAGGAGACAACTGAGTTTCATTTAATCACCAATTGTGTTGGGATGGATGGATGGATGGATGGATGGATGGATGGATGGATGGATGGATGGAGGGAGGGAGGGAGGGAGGGAGGGAGGGAGGGAGGGAGGGAGGGAGGGAGGGAGGGAGGGATGGATGGATGGATGGATGGATGTTTTTAGATAATCATTTTCACCATGCAAAAAATTGGGAGCACACAGTAACCATCAAATGAAATTTAAAAACCTGCTTTGTGAAAGGCCAGCAACAATTACAATTAAATCTTGATACCGCTGTGTTAAATCATTCAATACCTCCATATCACACGATCCAAAATCATGGTTCTGCACAATATGATGCAGTATTAACAGAAAAAACACAAAATCAGGCATCGCAATGTGCTGTAGGATGTGCAAACTAAATTTGTATCTGGGCTGAATAACTTGCGGCCTCCCGTGGTCATTTCTGAGTGAAATTAATCTAGCCTTGATGGCTTCATAACGTTAAGGTGTGCAATGATTCACTCGCCTGACTTGTGTAGGCGGAATGGGTTCTTTTTGCACTCAGTGCCTATGAATGCTTGTCTTTCAATACGTGCCCTTTAATTGACCAACGAGCAGTCCAGGTTGGGGTCTGCCTTTTGCCTGATGTCGTCTGGGAGAGGTTTCAGTTTTCCATGACAGCTGAAGAGAATAACCGGTGTGCAACATGGATGGATGGATGACTTCATAATATCCATACGAGAACCTCCAAGGATATATCAGGGTTGTCAGTAGTCCAAAAGTTATGATGGTATTTCAGTATCACTGCTAGCTGTGCAAGCGAGCTATCGGTTGACTCGGGAGAGAGATTAATTAATACTTAGTTGTATAACATCACGCCTAACGGATCCCTACACTAGTTTTGTTACAATATTAACCAATATAAAAAATGCCTGAACAATAAAGGCTTTATGATAGTGGCTAACTAATTAACTCAATTTCCTATGGTAATAAATTATTTTGACATTGCAACAAATCGGTGTCATTTAAACTAAAAAAATATAAAAATCATAGAATTAAGCATGTAAAAATGTTGAGTTTCATGCATAAACAGACAAACATATAATAAATAGTGGTGACATGGTGGGCAAGGGGTTCGCATCATTGTGTTCGAGGTTCGAATCCGGCCTATGGTCTTGTTGGGTTAACTGAAGACTTTAAATCGGCCATAGGTGTGAATGGCTGCTCTTTCTAATCCAAATATTTTCCAATAATGGAAAATATTGTCAATCTATTCAATGGGACCCATTGCCTCCCTGCTTGGCACTCAGCATTAAGGGTTGGAATTGGAGGGTTAGATCACCAAATGATTCCCGAGCGCGGCACCGCTGCTGCTCACTGCTCCCCTCTCCCCCAGGGGATGGATCAAAATCACACGGGGATGGGTTAAATGCAGAGGACAAATTTCACCACACCCAGATGTGTGTGACGATCATTGGGACTTTAACTTTTAAAACCTTTTGTGAAACACGTCATGTCTTTGCTTAATAATCTCAGACGTGCTTGGGGTGGCCCCGGAGTCAGATATCCGGCGACAATTGTGAATCATCATTTGGTATGGCAACAAATTACTCAGCGCTGTCCTACTTTCTAAGACGTATTCGACACTACTGAGCCCGAGGCTATCGAAACAAGAGTGTGTGATTGTGAGAGACATTAAAAAAAGTGTCTAAAATCCGGACGCGATGCAAGAAAAATGAACAAGTGTAATGGAATGGAAGGCAGATAAACCGTACAATAAAAAAATTCTTTCACGCAGTTTGAATCAAGTTCTACTTTTCTTTCACTGTTGCGAAACTTTAGTTGTATAAGAAGCATCTGATATTTCTCGCACCACGGCAGGTGAGGATTAATTTCAGAGGAATTAATAGAAGGTGGCAAAAATGTCACGCAGGTGTTATTGTGTGAGATCGACCCGACCAGACACCTTCTTATTGTTTTTTCACTTTCGACACGGTAACAATTGTTAGCCTGATATTGAAAGGCAGCCGGTGCAAGAATATGAAGCAGAATTAAAAGAAGCCCCGGAATAACTGCTGAGGGGTTCCTAATGAAGCCTCACAGACCCTGCAACAAAGTGACCTATTTTCTTTCTCCTCTCTCTTCTTCCTCTCCTAACATTGATGCAGCTGCCCTCAATTCTTTACCGGTTGAGAATCTACAGAAATTTAATTAGAACAGACTAAAATGACTGATCAATGTTTTTAAATGCAATTCATCCAAACAATTAGTATTTAGGATAACTTGAGTTTATGAGGAGTCCGACAGGGGTCAGATTGAATTGGTGGCAGGAAATGTCACCATGAAAATTACAACAGCCCAAATGAACTTTCATTTCAAGAGCGGAAAAATTAGATTGAGTGGATGACATAACCGCCTTCTACTTTTTAACTCATCATTTCATGGTGCCAATACGATGGGAATTAATAGAATTCCCTTTTCTCATTTAAACAACCGCAGGGAGGGTTCATAGGAGGTGCGGCTTTTATTTGAGGAGAGACAATTGGTAGCAGTGCCTAGGAGGACTTAGACATGATGATGTTTTTGATAGGAACCTGTAAGTACCTCACTAGGGCTGAACTATTTTAAGAAAAAAATGGATTTCTGATTTCCTGTTTACAGTATCGCATTTATTTTTCTCTCTGCTTATTTATTTATATATATATATTTAAGTTTGCGCTGGTTGTCAATAACTAGTACTAATGTGATCTTCTTATTTGATTTGTTATGGATGAAACACAAAAGATGCTCCGAGTAGATATGAATACTTTGAGGTGGCTTTGATCACTTCCAGTAATGCTGATGAATAATGCGACCAATCACTTTTGATGTGGAGTCATTACCACCGAGAAGGTTGTCCTTTTTTTTTTTTTTTTTTTTTACCAGCGTCCATTGGTTACCAGTTTGACACGTGTGTGTGTGTGTGTGTGTTTATTATATATGTGTATTTGCATAAAAGTATATCTTTTTGGAGCATGTACTAGTGTGTGTGTGTGTTCACTCTAAAGCACTTGCACTGCCATTTGACTGGTTAAAAATGAGATGGCGCAAATCCTCCAATGAGAGGAACTACACACACTACACAAACACACACACAAAAACAAACGTGATGTGTAGGCATGAGCTATGGTTTTACCGTCCCAACCTCAGAGCCCCACTACCTTACCCATAAAAAAAAAAATCATCCTTCAAACGATCTCTCCATGAATCCATTGATTCTCAGTCCACACATTTCCCTCAGACTACTTCTCCTCCTTTTTTCACTTTGTCATTTCGCACCTTTCTCCCCATCTCGTCCTGCGTACTTTCCTCCCCACATGCAGGACTGAGTTTCTCCTTTTGCTTTAAAAAAGCTTCTCACTTACTACATCTCCCACTTCCGCTCCACTCCAAGCCTACATTAGCTTGACCTCACATCCTTCTCTCCTTTCCTCTCCTCTTTTGCTCTCCGTTCTCTAAACTTTCATCATACGCCTCACCGCTTGATCTATTAATCTCTCTATGTCTCTCCCTCAGTCTTCCTTATCCCCTCGGCTCCATTCCTCCCTTGCCACCCTTTTCCCTCCTCCTTCTCACCCCATTTTTCTCACCCTTCCCAGTTTCGGCACCTGCTGCTGAATACGTCTAGACCGGTGAGGGAAGGAGTGAGTAGAAGGAAAGACAAATACGATAAAAGACATTGCGAACGGTTCATGATTGGACATTTGTTAAAAGTGAAGACGTATTCCTTTGTGTGTGTGTTTGTGTGTATGTTTGGCCCCAAGGCATCATAAGAGCAATCATTCACTGAATCGCACCAACTTAACACCTCAGTCCGCTCGGTTGTCATTTCTTCTCAAATTGCAGCCTACTTTCTTTTTTGCGACCTGCCCAATTCGCACATGCTATCAAAGTGTAAGAAATTTGATCCAAGGGGAATTTTGACATTTTTCTGCCACAATAGGCGCTTGGATTGAAGTGAGCGAATTTAGGCAAAGTGACGGCGAGCGAGGCTTCAGTCGGGAGATGAGAGAAACGAGGACAAACAGATGCTAGATTACATCTTTATATGCCACACATACGCACACACATGGAGCCAGCGTCTTTGATCGACTTGAGTGCTTCCCACTGAGTGCGTACGTGTGTGCGTGCAGCGGGATGCGGTAATTAACCTTTCTCCTGCTGAGCCGGGCTATTAAAACTACGACTGTAAAGGGGTTGTGTCACGATCATAAAGCATAACACAAGTTGGTTTGTTAAGCGCTGTTGAGCACATTCAATGACACGGTTTGCCGCGTTGTGCAAGAGGACATGGTTACAAGTCCAGATGTATTTTCTTTACGACTAAAGGTAACCTTAAGCTTTCATCAACAGTGATGTTAATTACTCTAAATTTATTTTCTTATTTACCCCAAAACTGCTGTACATTGGAACTTCTATTGTATTGGTGTCAAACCCAAGGCCCGGGGGCCATATACAGCCCGCCGCATAGGTTTATATGGACGGCAAAGACAAATTGTGCATTGACAAATTGTCTTCACTTCAGAAAAATAGAGAGATTGCTAGCAATCTTTTTAAAATATTTGTCTCCTTTTTTTTTCTTTACTAGTCACTGATTTTAAAACTTGTTATTTTTTGTGCAGTCTATATGCGTTTAAAGTATGGCTACAATGCGGCCCGCGAAAAAAACGAGTTTGACATCCCTGGATAATCTTAGGCCCATGTGGTGACACTGTTGAGTAACAAAGGAGCGTCAAATGATTACTTTTGACGATGGGTTTTGCTTTATGAGAGGCAACACAAGAAGCACAAGAAGCAATATTCTGATGGGGGTGCTTCAGTCCAATTTATCAGAAATAGAATACAATGAAAAGAGCTAAACAACACTTGGGGGCTTGTTATAATACTGATTTATTTTCTACCTCGACTTACCACGATGAATACACACACATGAAAAAGTCTCAAATTGGGGCCAATGTGACAGATGGGCCAATGCAACTGAAACAAGCGCCTTTGCGACCTCAAGTGCGTTTAGTGGACGAGCGCTAGCCAAAGCTTAGCCACTAATGAGGTTCTATTCGTAACTCCAACTGAGTCCACTCCAAATAGTGGTGACCAGACGCACACCACGCGAGGGAGGCTGAGCTTTAACACACACGTGCATGCACACACAAGCATGCACTGAGAGGCAAAACAACCTTGAGCACCAAAGCAAATAAAACACAGAGGGGTACACTAACATGCTATTGCTTGGCAGCCTCATTAACTAGTTTGACATTTAAGATATTTTTAGATTGCAATGGAAAATATTTAACAAACTATTCTCATCAGATGTCCTGTTAGCAGTTAGCAGTCTATTACAATTTCTAGTTTTGAGGCTAGGATGCAGAATTAATATTATTCATGAGCCTCGAGGGAGGTTGGCTTGTTTTTTGTTGAATTTATACTGAATGCACAGAAGTTGTTTTGGTGACATGTTCATCAATGAGTACATCCTAGATTGATGCTGATTGTTTTTTTGACCCTCGGTCTGTAAAATAATTAAAAACGAATATTAGTGATGGAGGTGATTATTCATCTTGAATGAATAAGACAACCTGCAACTATTTGTCATAGTGTCAATTAATTGGCTGTGATTCAAGGTAATACTGTATATACTGTACAAAACTCTTAAGCAGCATTATATGGTGTGTTGAATATAAATAGTGAGTGCACCACAAAGCACAGACCTCCACGACGGATGAAAAGTGGCAAAAAAAAAAAAAAAAACTCCTGGAGCGTTGCTGTGTTCCTTGGTACATGCTGTTTTTTTCTCAACTCGAGGTATTTGAGCCGACTATTACGACACATCATCTCTGCCTGAGAGTAATAAGTTTGAGATATACTCAAGCTGCAAGCCCTGATCCTCAAATAAATAATAACAGTGGATGTGCTGGGTAAAAGTTGGAGGCGGTTATGACTAACACTTTGTGACAGTCAGTTAGAGATGACTGGGGATTTGTTGTACTGTACGTTATCATTATTGTTTGTGTGTGAAGCGTACAATTCAATAACAGAGCCGCTTCCATTTAATCTCTTGCTCTCAAAGTGAGACTTTAACTGATGGATGATTCACAAAGTCCTGTAGTTGTACTACTATTCACTTTGCGCCTCATTTATTAAGATCCCAAATAGCAGACACTAAATTGTGTGTTTACACTGCACGTGCTGTCGGCAGGCTTGTTCCTCCTGATTTATTAAGATTTTCTACAATGATGCTACGCTACTCCTATGCTGATGAATAGGATTTATTCTAACAGTGCTTGTTTGTCACAGGTGAAAAAAGGGATGAGAGATTGAATGAAAGCGCAAATCTGGGTTTAGGTTGAGCAGATATAATTCTAGCTGGTAAGAAACCAAGTTTGCGCCCATTTCTGCAAGCGTAAACCTTTAGTAAATCAGGTCTACAGTTCCATGCAACCTCATCAGTTATAGAAAAGCTAATTACGGCCTCATTAAAGCAGACGTATGAAATGAATTGTGACCTTATAGAAACAGCTTCTAATTCACTTTGATGATACACTATGTGGTAATTAAAGAAAAAATATCTCAGCTATTGCCATGGTGATTTAGGATTATCAATTTTATTGGGCTTTTCATGTTGTTGGACTACCCAGGACGCCTGGCATGTTTTAGAATTAGCCTTGGAGCTAATCACCCTCATTTATGGAACTGGGTGCTTGTGACGCTGCATTGTTGCTTCAGTCACTTCACCTTTTGCCATGGCACCTTGATTTCTCAGTGGCCAAGCTTACCAAGATTTTGAGTTACAAGCTGTTGCTTCGTTCGTTTTTTTTCCCTTTCTATTGTGAACAAATAGCCATTCATTTAAAATTAATAACCAGACAGCTACAGCATTCCAAAATTCATGTCAGCACACATACAACACTACATCATCTATTGTTGTTATTTGTACTTCCATTATTTTAAACCAGCTACTTTTTAACATTCTCTTTTATTATATCTAAGTATTACACAAAATATGACTACTTGGGCGCTAATAAGAAATTTCCAATCAACTCTTGTGTTAGTTCAAATTATCTAGTCTGTGCCAGCTAAGGTTTTGTGTCGTGTTTTTTTTTTTTTTATGTGAACACAACATGCAGTGAGCTCAACATCATTTGCCAATGTAGATTGCTTTGTGACAGGACATGGGACAGCGTGCTGTTGGCATGCTGTGTTTTGAGGATGTGGGGAGGGTGAAAATAAATCAGGGAATAATTAGACTCTTACCTTAAGAAGCACTTCAACACGTCAAACTGTGAAGAGAGGAAACCAAAGAGACAAGGGGGGGGAGAGAGAAAATAGAATTTAATAGAGATGTCGGCATGGATACAACAACAAAAATGTCGCTGGTAAGGTTGCTGGTAGATTTAATTCAAATTTTAAGATTGATCAGAGTGCTGGTTAGTTTCAGGTGTTAACAGAAATCATGAGTGGTAACTAGTTCAAACCTTGTGAGTAGAGACCCAAAGCGGGTCCAATTCAAAAAATAGTAGCAATAAGTAAGCAGTTGAACGTTTTAAGTGGTAATGATGCGGATGCAGACAGAAGTAGTACAAAGCTGTAGCAATGAAAACTATTTGATAGGAATGTCATGAAATAATCATAAATCAGGCTGCTCCGAAAGAGTCCATGGGAGAGCTTGGCGAATTTCAACAAACACAAATACTCCAGAAAAAAAGGCTTCATTTGCCGAATCCCTGGAACCTGTACAATATTTATTCCCCTCAAACCCCAGCAGAGCAAGGCTGAAAGTGGGGCGATAGTGTTGGTGCACTGTGCGTTCTCCTTCGTCTTTGTTTTCTTGTGCCAGACGTTAAAATAACGATGCGATAAATTGCTGTAATTCTTACTGCAAAACTCACCTCAATTAAACCGGCCACAACATTAGTTACACATGCACATTCTAATGCAAACTCACATTTTTGAACGTCTCTGTGGTTGTCCATGAGATTGAATTGTCATAAATACTTCTCAGAGAGCATTATTGCTTATGTACTTCATAAAGTGTCCAGTGAGGTTAAAAAAATTGCAACTAATCCCCTTTAAGGATTAAAAAGATCCATAATTGGCTTCATTGTTTCCCTAAATTTAAATAAAAACTGACTGAATGTCTCTCAGCATTGCCATATAAGGAAGTGTTACGTTGGAAAACAATGCCGAATAAGAGTAAAATATAAAACCAAAGTGTCTCAAAATAAAACAAAATACGTATCAAGTAATTGGGTTGTTTGCGAGAATAATATACAAATTTAATTAAATTGGGTGCATCTCGCTGCAAATAGAACTAATCTGTAATTAACCGACAAGCACATAGAAATGCAACGTATCAATAAACACCGGCCATGCACACATATACTCGCACGCAAAAACACACACGCTTGAGGAGATCAGAGTGTTTCATTAGTGAGGTGCAGATAGATAACCCTCCCAAAGGAGACATTGACCAAGAGGCCATTGATCTACTGAGCTAAGCTATTCCGCGTGTGTGCGTGTGTGTGAAAATAAAGTAAGTACCCTACTGATGGAGTCTTTAAATTGTTAAAGTAAGCACAGTAAATCTAATCCAGTTGTGTTTAATGGAGAGCAAAAGAAGCAAGCTGTTGGCATATTCATTAGGTCCAATTACTCTGTCCAATCACTACCAGCCAACCAGAGCCACCATCAGTGATATTTATGCCCAGGATAACCATCAGCAGATTGATAGCCTATGAAAGGAATTTATGAGATTCACCAAATGACAACACGGTGCACGTGGGGGCATATTGTATCATTTGATCTGCCGGCAAGGAGACGTGAAGTGTAAATCAATCTGGCCGATGCTGCAATCACGCTCTTATTGATGACTCAATAAAGATCACCGGCTCAGAGGTTGTAATCATCATTTATGATAATAATATAACGGCACTAATTCCTGTGATGAATATGCTGTAAACAAACAATCAAGGACGTGGTGCTATCTAGCGTGCATGCTCCAGTGTTCCCCATCTCCATGTGGCGGCCTTGTAATTAGCTTTGCAGCTTGTTGTCTTACATTGGATGTGAAGGTAATTGGGGCTCTTGGACACACACTCTCAATCTCTGTCAAAGCCAGTGTGTGTTGCATACTGGAGCTCGGCCAAGGATTTAGTGTGTGCTCAGGCTGCGCTAAAGCAGCTTGTGATTCATTAGTGATGAGTGCATTTAGGAGTGAAATGAGAGTCTGAGTGGCCCGATGGCTGCTTGCATCATTATAGTGTCCACTTAGACCGCTAAGTCTAACGCTACTACCCCGCACTAAAACAGTAAGGAAATATTGTCCGACTTTATTTGTTCCACCATCGTGGTTTAGTGAATGTTCAGAAGTCAGAAGACGACCAGACGTTCCATTCCGTGTTGTTTGCAAACACAACTCTTCTGCTTTACAACATTATGTCTTTTAATATACATTGATCATTTTTGTGGGTTTAAGTTTCTATTGGACACAACTCTGAACGGTAACACCGGCTCAGATGCCTGCTCTAACACAATTTGAGAGGTGTCCAGCGATATATCGCGTTTCATTCCCTTGCTGACCTCTGAGCGGAAAAAGTCGGACTGATAAATAAAAACCCAAGTAAACATACAAGCGTATATATCTATATTTGATTTATATAAATAAAATCGAAATAATCCTTAGTAGGGTTATCTTCAAAGATTTGCTGCTTTAAGGCCATTTGGTTTTATTGTTTGTTTTTGCCTGTGTGTCCATGGGTGTGTATTTTCAGAAGGGCATGCAGATAATGAAGTCAGCTAGTTGTGTTATTAATTACAGTTTTACACCTGCTTGTCTCAGCGAATCACACACATCGACGCAGCAAAACGAGTTCTCATTTTCAGTCTATACAATACACACCTAGACAAACACATCTTTTCTTCTCATCACCTGGGCATGTTCCCTACACCTCCTTTCTCACTCGCTCACGCCTTCCCTCACTTCTCACCATCTGCTTATACAGTCTACTGTCTGCCTCACGTACGGTGTGTAAGTGTTCATATGTTGCGTGTGTGTGTGTGTGTGTGTTCTCCCACCCCATTTCCCCAACAAAGGCCGCAGCCGCCGCTGGTTTGCTGAATAAAAGATGACAGTCTCGCTATCAGGAGATTAGCGGCTCACAAAACAGTCATTTTGTCCGACTGAAGGAGCGACACCAAAGCGATCACAAGCGATTCAGAGCGTCAATCTGAAAGGAAATGAACAAATGAAATCTCATGTACAGTATCTCTGCACTGTATCGAAATACTGCATGTGCAAAGAGAAACATTTCATTTTGGTTGTTGCTGCTGAGGCAGGCCCAAGTAGTGAGTCTCATTCCCTTTCAGATTTCTACGCCAGAGGCACACAGTGGCCCAGAGCACTAGGAAACTGCCTTTCACCCCTATTGTTTGTATGTGTATTTTAATAAATCTAATAAAGATGATAATGATTTTAATTCATTGATTTCTACAATGATACAGAGGGTTCGATGTTCGGAGTACGATCACACGTAGTCTGTCTGCCTGCCCATCCATCAAATTCAGCAAAATCCCATTACACCATAATTTAGACCTACTCCGGGAGGGTCTAAATTTTTTTCTACTTTGTCCCCAACAGGTCGGTAAACTAAAACACCCTCAGCTTAGTGGAACAGCGGTCTGCCAAATTCCCAAACCCTGTAAACTACAGTTTCCCTTGCACAAAAAATCAAGATTCTGCCAATATGTTCGCGGACTATGAAAACAGGGCCTTCTAACTTGATTCTTGTAACAGTGTAACTTTCTCACCTACAATATACTTCGAAATGATCCTTATAATTACGACAACATAATTGACCGGTGTAATGTGTAACCTGTTGCCATTCACCAAGAGAAAAAATCAGTTTTGAGTAGTTTGGAATGAAATGAAATTAGAATCATTTTTGATTGGTGGTGTGCTGTCAGATTTTTCAAAAATATAAAATATGTGTTGTGTAAAGGTTTGCAAACACCGTTTTAGTGTGACCGTAACACATTGACAATAACGCTCGCCACCAAATGAAAACTATTTCATTCAGTCTCGCCCACTTTTGTTGTTGTGATCTTGATACGAGTCTCTCCACACATTTTCTCGTCCACTCCCCACCTTCCGTCTCTCACACACTCTCAAACACTTAACACGCACAGAAAGCACGTCGAGCATATGGCTATTCCTCTCTTCTTTGAAGACTGGCTTTGAAGCTATGGCGCTCGTATCGATTGGCGCTCAGATGAGCTCACTTCACCAGAGCCCTGCGATTATCTGTCGCTTTATTTCAAACAGTGCGCTGGAGACTTGAGGTGGGGAGAGGAGGGATGGGGGAGCTTACCCACTCCACCCATCACTCACTCATACAAACACCCAAACGGGGAGATAATGAGATGAGCTTACGTGCCCGATCCCGATACTTAAGTCAAGCTGCACGTCAAAACTGACAAGTGGGAGAGTGTTGAGTGAGTGAGGAGGACACAGTGATAGAAAAAGAGTCTGGGAAAAGTGATGAAACTAAAGAGAAAAAAAAAAAAATGTTCCACCCTACGGTGCTGCTCTGATTAAAAACAAAACCCAAGTGGAGATTTAAGGCATTATTTGTCAAAATGAACAAGAAATGTTCTTTTAGGTTCAAGGTCGGAAGCTGTTTGATCTTAATGGTGTTTCTCACATAAACGTAATAGCGGGTCTCATCAAAATATATAAAATATAATGCACTTTTGCAGAGTGTATTATTGAAAGAGGTGCTTTCTGTGTGGTGCCCATGGGAGTACGTCAGTGAGGGAGTCAGGGTGACATGAAATGTTAATGGTGTGCCCAGAGCAGCAGAACTTCATAAAAGAGTTGATTTAGAAACTTCAGTAGCTTTCAGGGACATTGAACATTGTAGAACCACAGACACACAAGAGACGCACACAACACATACACGACATGAACTCTCTCCAGCTTTCCATTCCATGGACTTGTTATTGAAAATAAACCGTTTTAGTGGAGAATTTAAGCGAAATAAAAGCAGGATTGTGTTTAGAAAACATCCATGAAAGGAGGCATCCTTGTACTTTTGTGTTATATCAAACATATTGGCTCAAATATGATTATATGATGACACTGACATGTAATGAAGAGAACAAATTCTCTGGCTCTGCCATCTTTAATTTTCTATCGGTGGATTGGATGTTCAAAATTGCGTTCAACCTTAGAGGTTTGACCAGTGTATAATAGTTACACTCACAAAGAACTGGTTGCTGTATGTGCATATGTACTATAGTATAAAGTTACTTGACCTACATCTTATACTGTGTGCTTATATAGTATACCGTATATTGAGTAAAAGGGTGTGTATTGGTACCACAGTGCAAGTTTGTGAGGAAAGAAATGCGTATATGTGTGTTTGCGTTCATGCCTCTGCTCTCGTTAGGTCGGCATCCAAGCATAGCAATCAGCAGTGATCCAGACTCAGCATCAATTATGGCTCCATTAGCCACAACCCCCTACTGGTGTACACACACACACACACACACACACACACACACACACACACACACACACACACACACACACACACACACACACACACACACACACACACACACACACACACACACACACACACACACACACACACACACACACACACACACACACACACACACACACACACACGTACACCTGTGCTCATTAAGGTGCACACACACAAACACACATGCATGCACACGCGCACACACACACACCACACCACACACACGTACGTGCATACACGTTTCCTCTGGTGTAATTAACAAACGCTGCGTGGACAAAGCGCCGCTAATGAAGGTGTTAAGCTGTATTGATTAGAATGTAAAAATTGGAAATGGCAGCCAAGTGAACATTTTTTGCATGCTATTGGCAAATTTGAAGACACGTGAAAATTATTAAACAGTTTAGGCAAACGCATAAGCTCAGAGGTACTTTTACCATTTATAAAAAAAAAAACTATTATCAAGACTTGATTTAGTCAAACAAAGTAATAATGATGCAATGAATTGGATCTGTTATCTTTTTGCCAAAAGCAAACTGAACAAAGCCAGGTAAAGAAGTAATATAATCCATTGATCTACTTTATCCACCCATCCATAAATTTTCTATAGTGCTTGTCCCCATAAGGATAATGGATGGGATTGAGTCAATCCCAGCTGACTTTGGAGAAGCAGGTTACCCTTTGGACTGGTTTCCAGTGATGAAAAAAATATTTACACTAACATTCCCACCTATGGACAATTCTTCAGATTTTACGCCGTGTATGACATTTTTTCGTAATGTTGCGGGGAGAAAACATTCAAAAGTCAGACATGGTAACCACCGTCTGTTGTGCTCCCATTTTATATTAATTAATCCATCCATCCACGTCATAACAAGAAGCTGAAATCCTCGTAAAGGGCACATCTTCAATTGCCCGATTCAGCAACGACACTGACAATTCCCTGTATTGATGCGCTACGGTAAGCAATAACAATATGATACATAGCAATACTGATCTTTTGTCCGACAGCTATAGTGTAAGTATAGATGGGGAAATAATGGTAATCATGCACTTGATAGAGAGAGCGAGAGAGAGAGAGAGAAGATATTGCCAAAAGTACAAAACTATAAAGATAACACTGCCATAAATATAACAAAAAGCATATACGCAAATACAAAGTGGTGTGGAAGACTGGGTAAGTGGAAAACCATATTGCTGAGAGTGTAAAATGCCATAGGTCAAATGTCAAAGGTTTAAAGTCCAGTCAGCAAGAGTCGATCCCACAAGAGACCTCACCTCTGCTCACACAGTGTCATTGCCGTGCTTGTGGAATGTGTGTGCATGTGTGCTTTTGTCGTTCCGTTTCAGGCTCTCCCCACACTGAGTGACGTTTCACTCTGCGCGGGATCCTGAGACTCATGCTCAAGTGTGGCAAACCGTCGGGCAGCGTTTTTTCTGCGATTCAAAATCGTAGGAGAACGCAAATTTAAGAGTCAATCCAAAATGCACGAGGTATCACAAAAAAAAAAGCAAATGTCCTATACACAAGTAAGATCCAGTAAGCTATCATCTTTGCCTTGCCTTACAACTTTTGACATTCCACCTTTATAGAGAGGACCTATCTGGTCTGCCTGATCCAGATTGGAAAACTGCTTGGGTGAGATCCTGCTCGATTTAGTGTATGTGTGTGTATGAGTGACCCTGTGCCCTAAATCCTGACAGGAGGAGCCAGTGGGCCAAGTGAAGGCCAGAGGACCCCAAGGTGCCAATCACAGATGGCGAGTGACAGACAAGTTAGCCACCATGGCTCTCACATTCCCCCACATATACACACAGTGTCCCTCTCAGGAGCACACTGTCATTCTCCCCCCTCCTGCTGTCAAGTCAGGTTGAAATTGCACAGTAGGTGAGCTGGTAGGTGCCAAGATTCATTTGTTAAACTTTTACAGCAGCCTTTCCAAAATGTACTGTAAGGTCAGAAATGATTTCATAGGTGGCTCAGTGTCAGGCTGAAATGCTCGAAGCTATTTTAATGATTGAGAACAGGTACAAGGGCAAAGGGCTGTTTTTGTTGTGTTATGGGGCACCCACTGAAATAATTCAGGATTGCAAAAGTAAAACTGTGGCAGGATTTATATATAAAAAAAATATTGTCATAACTCAAAAACTACTTCTATCAAACTCGGTGGAGGCCAAGGTAAAAATCATTGCCATTTGGTGGAGATCCATTTTTTTTCTCATCACTTTTAAATCTGAACATTTGTGCAATTAATATTGTTTTTACTTTTCCAATTAAAACCATTCAGGTTATAAGTACAAGTATAAGCATTGAATATTTTTCACCAATTTGGATGAAGGTTGACAGTCTTTGAGCCATGTCTTTCCTCCATTTTGCTTGACAGATGGAAGGATAAAGTCGTTATTTACCGCTGCCAAGTGGTAATGTCACCGTTCGTTTGTTTTCTCCTCAATAGAAATGTTGTCATATTTTTCCATTCATGCACATTCACCCCACAAGCAGTAATATTGAATTTGTCACTCAAACAGGAAAATAATCAATTATTCCAACTGTAACGTTTGTTACACAACACGGTATGTATGACACAAAATAAAAACCTTGTCCAACGAGATGTACGGCTAAATAGGCTGTCTGTGAGTTTAAAATGCCACAGCGCTAAAAAAAAAAAAAAAAAAAGACAGTTGTAAATGTGAGATTCAACCAAGAAAGATGGATGATCAGAAGCTTAATGAGCCAAGACAGTAGAAAAGGCTGCTGACAGATATCGGGCGAGGACTACCACCAATATCAATTATGTACGACCTTTAAGAAGACAAAAATGCCAAAACACCATATTACTTGATAATGATCTTTAGGGAATTTATCATGGGTTCCGTTTTGTTGTTTGGATTAATATTTGGTTTTGTCGCATGTTATGGTTCCTGTCTTGTTTTGTTTGTAGTGATGGGATGTATTGTGATGAAGCTTAAGGTTGTTCAGTGTCACAAATATGGTTTTGAAATTATTAATAATTACAGTTTTGAGGTAGAAATGTATGCTGACCAATTTTTGGGGTAGATTTAGGAAAAGAGATTGGAAAATGGGTAAGGATAGAGCATGGTGTCAAACTCAAGGCCCGGGGGCCAGATACACATTTTTATGTGGCCCGCAAAGACAAATTGTGCATCGACAGCATGTGTCAATACTAAAATTACAAATTGTTTTCACATTTATTCATCTGTTTGTTGTGTAGCCTATACTGTATATAATATATGGTGGCGACAGTCATAATGGCCCTCCGAAGGAAACTATGACTACGATGCGGCCCGCAACAAAAATATGTTTGACGCCCCTGAGATTCTCGAGAGAGCATTCTGCTAAGTAGTTTCAATTCTACTGTTAACCTCAGTGGCAAGACTCCTACATCTTAATGAGCAGGGCTTCTTTCAACATAGCTGTTAAAGATTTTTATATTTTAATCATTATGGAACTGGAGGCACAAAGTGCTGTTTTATAGTGCACATTTTTCCCGATAATATTATTTAATATGAGGATAAACGTTCTCAAGTGCTGGGCAAGTAGAGTTTTAGAGGCATTCAAGAGGGGTCTTCCTGCTCTGCTAAAAATACACACCCAATTCTAATTTTGAATACAAGCAGAATCAATTTGGAAGGAGTGAAGCACGCAATCTGATGTCATGTTACACAACAAATGAAATATGCAATACAAGTATTGAAATAAGTCTCAGGGTTAGAAAAGTGAGGATAACAAAATGTTACTTAGTATGTGTATTTTCTACAGTATAGCAGGGCTTTTTGCCAAATGTCCTACTAAATTATTTTAAGAACTGTCTGAAAACCGCTTACGTATCAGTTTGCTACCTAATTGAAATATTTAAAAATTCTGAGCATGCATATGCAGTTATATCCTGTTGACGTAAAGTGCTTATTTATAGACAGTCGCGAGAGCGCCGCAAAGCAGCAGACGAATGATTTGTGCAAACTGTACTTAAGGCAGTCAGTCTTTAAAGACGGATGGTACCTCTTGAGGCTATAAAACTGTGTCAATAATCTATTAGAGGGTTAAACATATTCATTGCAACCCAACTTGGCTGCAAGTTGAAGTCGTAAAAAATGTCCGGTACTTTACGGTTGAGAGCTTTAAACAAGAATGTGACATGGCTCCATTTGGGACAAGATCACAAACTGGTTTGTGCTTGTCCCAGTTTTCACCTGGAAACTGACAGCAAACTTGATGTTTTACTAATGTGTGAGCTCCCACTTAGTAGTAAGAATTTTTTTTTTCTAGGCTCCTAATACAGTTACAAATGGTATTGAGATTTCCATGGTAGATTAACAGTAAATGTATCCGATACCATTAAGGGAATTGATGGAAGCAACGCATTCAGAAGCTGATTGATTACGAGTGTCAAGGGAAAGATTTGATGATGATGTTGTTAATCAGGGTTGAATGATTGAGAAAAGTTATCTAATTGTGTTTTTTTCCACCGTAATTTTGCGATTATAAATTAATGTCATTATTTTTGTCAAAATGTCTTTCCTGATGTTTCAACAAACAAGCAATAATTGATTTGTATTACAATAAATGATCAGATTCATGACACATAAATGTGTTCATCTCACAGAAAGACAAAAATCAAATAAAGCGTGAATTCATACGAAAGACAGATTATTTATCCACCTCAATTAAAACTGTTAACTAACTAAACACTCGACTTGCGGCTAGCCGTTCAGTACGAAAACTCCGCAACATTCTGCCAAACAAGTGTAGGATAAAATCACTCGGTCAATCCGATTAATAAATCTGATTAATAATACAAATCAAATCTGTGGCTTTATCTCTGCAAACATATAGACTGCACTTAAGCATTGAATTAAAAATAATAATAAATAAATAAATAAATCCTGCTGAACAACTTAAACCAATTGCAGGTTGTTTCTGCTTCTCCGTTGCAGCCTGTATAACTTTGGAGGTAAAATCATTATAAGATTATATTCATGCGAGACGTGATTATAGTCTTAATTAAAGTCTTGTATGTGCTACTGACATACATTGAGCGGTGTTGTATTTCTGGCAATTTCCTTGTTATCTTTCCTAAATGTCCAAAGTGTCCTTTACTGTTTCTTCTCCCACATTCTCAGCTTCTCTTCCCCTCCCCTCTTCTTCATCTCTCTGCACCCTGTTCCATCTGTTTCCCGCTTTCATGGCTTTCCTTACGTCTCCACACCTGATGGAGATGGGACCCAGCCGTAAATCTCCACAAGCACATCCACCGTCGTGCTCACCGCAAAGCAGAAAAGTATGAGGGAGCAAAGAGCGGGAGCGAGAAAATGAAGTAAGACAAGGGGGAGGGGGGCGACGGACGGAAGAAGGGAGACTTGGGTGTTGGGTGCGAGATTGTTCAGGAAAAGAACGACAGGATAGGGAGATAAAAAAAAAAATACAAACTGACATAAGTCCCGAGACCTGGGGATGAGCGGCTGAAGAGACAGACGGTGATGGAGGTGCTAAAAGAGCGATGGAGGCAAAGAGACAGAAGGGGAAGGGAGATAAAGACACAAGCTTCCACATAACTCACGCGCACGCTCTGTCAAAGCGCACGCAGCAAACCACGGCGAGATGAGCAACATGATTAAGAGTTCCCCAGAGGGCCCAACACATCCTTCCCGGCCCGTTACAGAGGGACAAGTTAGTGGATCGCCACTCAGGGATTAAGATGTGTGTGTGTGTGTGGTTGCAGTTACACTTGCACACAGTTGCACCCAAATTGTTTGCAATTTGATTTGTTTTTAGAGAGGATAAAGAATAAATGCCTGTGAGTCTTAGATGATCTTTTTGTCTGTCTCAATCTTTGTGTTGCATTAAAATATCAAGCTCAATCTGTACGCCATTTATTTATGAGGATAACGGTGCCTCGCCGCTTCCCAAAGAAAGATTTTGTAGCGAGAGAGAGAGAGGTTGTTACCTGTGTTTGCAGCAATAACCCGAACCAAAACATTCCAATAGACTTTCACAAGCCCTCTGCATTCATCTCATTGCATATTCTATCCCGATCTTCCTCATAAAACATTACGCGTCTTTAGCTTTAACCACCACACGACATTTTACGCCGGCTGCCTTTATGTTTAATCCACTCCATCATGTACAGCTTGATATTTTTGCGCCAGATTGGTGTGTTGGTCTCATCTGATAGGCCGTCATCCTGAAGCAAAGGCAAAGCAAATAATGATGCTAGCCATTGTCATGCTTCCCAGCTGGGAAAAGATTATCTTGCAGAAAATGAATTGTTTGCTTGTCACCAATCAAAACACATCTAAGTTCTACTTTTGTCTCATCTGTCTTAAGAAACGGCTTCCTAAAGCTGATTCAAGGTGTGTGTAGAAAACAGGACGAGACGTTCCCTTGCGCAGATCTTCTCGAAAGACTACTGTCTAAGACTATTGCTTATATTCTGTGGGATTGCACCTGCCTGACTTGTGAACTAAATCCACCTGTAAGCACATTCTGCTCATGTTCTACGGGATCAGCAGTATAAATCAGGATTTATCACTTCTGACATTGCTGGCAGCGCGCTAACAGTAGGGTCGACGACTTTTCCCAGCCAGTGATTTACGTTATACTGTGATAACAACTGAAGGCCACGGAGGCTTGTGTGGCTCGCTGGGGAAAAGGAGAAGGTACAGGTGGGCTGGCTGCAATGTGGAAACTCTCCTCTAGGGGCGGCTAATTTGAACAGTCTAGCAACATACAGTAAATGTATTTTTTTTTCAAATGTTTGTCTTTGTTTTGATTGCATTCATGGCCATTTACTCAAGTATGAATAAAGTACATTTATTGTATTCTCTTCTGGGTGACGCGGTGGATGGATCTTTCCTCTTTGGGTAAATTATTCACAAAATTAACTGGAAATCAAATCAAGTCTAAATAATAAATTCATTTTATTTTTAAACATTTTACAATTATTTTCCATTTCCAATTTTGCGGACCACTTGCAATACCTCCACGGACCACGAGAGGCCCGCGGACCATAGGTTGACAATCCATGAACTTGACCAAATACTACAATCATGGCACATTCATTAAAATACTTTCTGTGAGTCTTATAATATACAACGGAAAGGACAAGCCAGCATGGTTCATCTTGTGACATTAAGTATAAGGATAATTATACGTAATTATATATAATTCAGAGGTCGGCTTGAGTAGGTAGAGTGTGTATGGCCTGGAATGACGGGGCTGAGGTGTTATTAGACTTATTGAAAGTATATTTTTGTGCTCTGGGAAATTGAAAGAGTCAGGAGGGCGCAAGAGGTAGTAGACAGGTAGATGCTCTGGGGAAAGGGCTTAGTGAGCAATGAGCAGCGAAAGAAAGACAATGAATTCACACGGGACTTGGATGGACTTAAAGGCTGGGTAGGAGGAAAAAAAAAAAACCAGACAGTCCCAGGAAGACGCAGAGTCATGCAAAAGCGAGGCTTGTGCAGTGACATCACACCATCTTACTCTCTTGTGTGCAATGTGAATAGAATTAAGAGAGAACAATGCGCCATCGACTCAAGTGGTACTCTTGTCTTCTAACATTTTGTTGTGGAACTGTACCTCTACCAAATGAGTTGGTAGCGTCATGTGAGTTTGTGCCTCATCAAACGTGCATCTTGTGTGGATGTGCACATAACCAAGGCTCGGGTTCTTAATCACACCCATCTGAGTGCGAGGAGCTTTCATGTCGTTTCTCTCTCTCTCAAAGACATACATCTACACAAAGCATCCCCCTCATGCCTTCTGTTCTAAATTTACACCTAACATGAGAACAGGGGAATGGGGGAGGAGGTAAGGCAAGGAGGAGGTAGAAAGGCGAGGTAAGGAAGGACGGGTGGAGAGGGAAAAACCGGCAGCGTAGGCCAGAAGATGGTGGGTGGAGGCGTCAGGGGACGGGCGGAGGGAAAGTGCAGCAGGAAGAAGCACACCGGACGGGGCAAGGAGTGCCAGTGGGGACGAGGAAGAGCCCAATTTACGAAGAGAGGAGCCAAATTTGATTTAAGCAGATCTATATGGGGGAGAGAAATGTGTGTTTGGAGGAGGTTGGGGGAGATTCAGATGGAGGAGGCGGAAGGACAGCGGTATATTAGTCAAGGTGTCCAGTCTACGTATTGCCTGCTGTGCAATACCTCCCCTCTGATTTACTCTGCCGAGTGACTGATGAGCGTGAGGACGAGAAGGAGGGATGCGGAGATGAGGAGAGGAGGGAGGTCTCGCAAGGAGCGTTTAGGCCAAATTAACGGCGCCTCATAAATTAGACTAACAGCCCGAGTGGAGGGGCTGTAAAATGTGTGCCGAGATGTGTTCACATGTGCATGTACGTATGTGAATGATGACATGTCAAGAGAGGAGCCATTCGGGCCGGCACCAACAGATTACTGTCTTGATAAAGTAGAAATATCGAATCTCTCGGTGGCGCAAACACAATCTCGCTGTGATTGCTGCACGTAGTCGAGTGTGTTCGGCCGCGGTATAAACGAAAACAGCGGGGACGCCCAACACACCCGAGATGTGGAATGTCACTTGCCATGTATTTTATTTCAGCCATTTTACCACAATATTTCTCCCAAAGCTGTTTTTACATCCAGTGTTAATGTTGACCTTTATATATTCTTTACTTACATCTCTCAATTTGATGTATCATTTGTTTTTATTAGAGTTGTTGGATAATTTACTGAAACATCCAAACTGTAAATAGCTACCGTAATTTCCGGACTACTATAAGGCGCGCCTGAATAAAATCCGAACCAGGTAAAATTCATGGAAAATGTGTTCGTATATAAGCCGGACTGGACTATAAACTGTAGGTGTTTTAAATGATCCTCATTTCTATTACTTGTAATACCAAAACAAATCCTCTTACAAATATCATAAAAGTTATAAAAAAAATAAAATAAAAAAAACAAGATAAACCGCAGGGTTTAGGGCACAGGTGTCAAACTCAAGGCCCGGGGCCCCAGATACGGCCCACCACATCATTGTCTGTGGCCCGCGAAGACAAATTGTGCATCAAATTTATGTCATTACTAAAATTCCAAATTGTCTTCACTTTAAAAAAAAACATTTTTAAAATATTTGAAAAGTTTCCACTAGTCTGATATGAAAACAAATTATTTGTCAGTTTGTTTTGTAGCTTATACGATATATAATATGAGGGGTTCATACATATATTTGGTTATAATGGCCCTCCGAAGGAAACTGTAACGATAATGCGGCCCACGACAAAAATGAGCTTGACAAGCCTGATTTAGGGTTAAATAAATAAGTAAATGTGAACCCCTTTGCCTTTAAACTTTGAATATTAGGAAGAAAACACTTATGAAGAATAACATTCAGACCCACTATGGCAGTAGTGCTTTTAATCAGTCATCTGAACTTTAATGAGACACTTGAGCTCATACCGTGCTGATTATGATTTTAGCACTGCTGTGTCGCCGGGGAAAGTTGGCGTGCACATGTACCATCTTTTTGACGGGCCTTGCGAAATCACTGAAAATATTGACTTCATAAAATAAATAATACAAACCCCTTGATGGATGGATTAATCGGCTATCGGGATTTTATACTGCCAAATATCGGAATGTGCATCTGCCTAATTAAAAAATCCATATAGGTCAGTCTCTAGTTTGAAGCAAGTCGGTCACATGTTCATACTTAACATACTGATTTCTTCTCACATCTGCCAGCGACGAGAAAGCAAAGCTAACGTTTCAAAGGTCTCTTAAAAGCTGCCTTGAAGCTGACTTAAAGAAGGGACTCATGATTTGTTCACAACATTCCAGATGGTTAATTTCGCTAACAACTTTGTGGGTAAGCCAACTGATAGAAACTGTTTGAAAAAGGGCAGGTTCTTCCGAAAAAACAAACAAAAAAAACACTCCAAGCATTCTCCAAAGTGACACAACACTTGATGTGTAGCCAAAGAAAAGGATGATAACATGTTTTCCACGAGGAAACGCCTTCACTGCTGTTCTATTTTTTTTTCTTTAATGAATTAACATTCACCTATGATAAAACCTCTGCTATGGAAACTTCCAAATTAATCTCGAGGGTCTCTCACTTGCAATGCTTCCAGACCACATCCAGCACGGCTTTCGACACAAAGGGCTCAGATTGGTTCTAAATCACGTCAGCGTTTGTCAAAGTCATATAAGTACAGTTCAAGCACCTCACAAACCTTACGGCACAATTAGCTTCCACAGCTTCTCTCCTCATGAGGACTTCCATTTGCTTCACAGAAGGTCAGATCCAAGCACATTTCACCATCATATGCAGTCACTTTAATTACATAGAACCCAGAGTTGAAATTTTGTGAACTATGCGAGAGACTGGCTTGAAGGCTCAGGTATGTATTAAAGGTTAAAGGCAGAAAGAATGACAACATTTTAATATTATTTCTGATTCTATGTATGTATTATGGAGTTCAAGTCCAAAAAACCTTGCAATAAACAAGACCAGCATTTGGGTAAATTTACAAACCGTGACCCCAAATCTTTGCCTTCACCAATCCAGAAAGGGTCCCTACGATACAAATCCAAAATCCTTCCTTCTACACAATATTTATGTTTTTATTTACGTGACAGAAAAGTGAACTCAGAAGTCGGAAGTGTGTGCTGGTCACTGACTGATTGCAGCTGACTGAGTGAGATACTACAAAGACACACACACACACACACACACACACACACACACACACACACACACACACACACTAAAACAGCGCCTCTACACACACTGATGTCGACACTGTAGAGTTGATGCTTGGAGTGATTAAAGTGGGCTCGCTTGTGAGTGTGTCACCTGGGTGCTGCTGTATCTTAAATCAGGACAGTGGGGCTCAGATTGGGTATTGACTGGCCGGCAGAAGTCTCCATCCATCACTCTGAGAAATGACGGTAGGGCCGCCGCCCTGAGGTAGCCGCCATATATATTTATATATCGACACGCGCTGCCATATATATTCTCCGCGGCTGTCTGAGGTGACTGGAGGTTAGATTATGACATGAAGCGCTATGTAAATTGCAAGATAAGCAGGTGGGGGTGGGGGTGGGGGGGGGTTCGCTTTGTCACGACAAGTTGCTCATCTTGCCATGGAACTAAAGATAAACACACGCTGGAGAAGACAACACGGAGATGATAAACACGAGCTGACAGCTACATATGCTCGAGTGTGCAACGCTTACGGTATTAGAAAAGACTTCCGTTTGTGTTTGCGTTCTGTTTTCTCTCACTTTTAGCGACACGTACACACATGCGCTTTGTCTTGAGGGCCTGAGCAGCATCTTTTGACTGTGTGCCTAATGATAATAAATGAGCCATCATGGGTGGGAAGGGAGGCACTAAGTCATCCCCTTCATCGACAGGAGGAAGACAGGGGGCCCCAAGGTCACCCCGGCGTCAGCATCGCTCCCCCTAACGACCCCTCTCGCTCCCCCACATGCAGATACATGCACACACAAAGAACACAGGCGGCGACCACCCTGGGGAGAAACGCCGAAGCCCACCACGCCGCATGTGCCTTTAAGTGTGAAAATCTGACACCTCCTCTCGTCTCTTGAAATCGAGGTGAAGCCTTCACTTCATTGCATTTTGGCATTGGAAGCGTCTCCATAAAACTAAACGCCGTCTAGTTGTTTCCCCTTGCCGGGGGCTGCATGCTTCTGTGAGTTTTGAGCACTTCCCTTGCTCAAGACTTTTGAGTTTTTAGAGGTCTGAACGTGTTGCAACTACCCACCGTTTCACAGGCGGAAATAAAGAAATAACTTTTTTTTAAATGAGGGAAAAGATGAGACAAGAGTCAACAAGCTGAATGTGTGCTGCGCACAAGCCCAAAGGGTCTCTCCATGCACAGATTTAGAAACCAAGTTGTACTTTTGCTGTCATTTTTAACTTTCATTAAGAGGGCATAAATCACTTTGAACAATCAAGTGGCAATGACGTGCTTCTTTTACAACCAATGTGATGTAAATCAAACTGTCAGTCGTCGGAAAAGCTCATGTCAAATGCGTTTTTCAGCACTTTCCTCACATGAAATGACATCACACACTTCAACCTCATCCTAAACAGTACGGTAGCTGACTTAATCATTTTGGGAATGATTTGAATTAATTGAGTAAAATACATAACATGGGTTGGGTGGATGGATGGATGGATGGATGGATGGATGGATGGATGGATGGATGGATGGATGGATGGATGGATGGATGGATGGATGGATGGATGGATGGACGGACTTTTTGACCCTAAAACAAACATTGTATTTCCAAAGAAGTCCCACAAAACATCATATTTAATGTTAGCTTTGCCACAATAGGCTATATAATGTGTTTTTAATGAGCTGCTACACACTCACGAGGAAGAAGGAAAACCACAACTAAATTCTTCCCGCCACTCAGTGCCATCCAACCGAGCAAATGTTGCTAATGCCGCACTAAAAATAAACTTTTGTGGGACAGAAGTCATATTGGAGGTGCAAACAAGGAAAGCAGCGCCTTCACTTCCAACTGTGGGAATTCTTTTCACCCTCACAACGCACACGCACGCGTGTACAAAACGCACACACAGGTTGAGACTGGAGCTGTAGAAAGCTCATTTGCACCACATTGAAATGCATCTCAATTAAAAGAGAAACACATCGAGGTGCCAGGGGAGGTGAGAAGAGAGAGATGTGAGAGAACGGGCGGGTGGAAAAGGGTGTGAAACAGATAGTGTGCCTGCGTCTGAGAGCAGTACGAGAAGGGGGTTAGAGCTTAACTGTACTTGCCAGGAAGATGGAAAGAGGAGAGAGAAATGAAGGTGTGTGTGTGTGTGGCTGGTATTTGTGTATTTTTAGCCCCGCCCCCCATCTCTTTTTGGGATCAATCTAATTGGAAAAAGGAGTTTGAAGGTTGACTAGTGAATCCTCACAAATATCAACCACATTACTGGAGTTGGTTAAAATGGCCATCATGATTCTCATTTCAAGTCTAACCATAAATGCGGATGAAAGTCACAGAGTTGGAAAAAAGAACATTTCATTTCCCCTAATTTATTCGTCTTACTGACAAGTATACGTCTTTGCTTGCAACTTGGTACAAACAGTTTTGAGAAGGTGCTTTCCTGTTGCCAATGCACAAATCAAGGCCAGGAAAGGCACGCCTGGATGAATTTACTATGGCGGAGTCTTGACCTTCATCCAATCAAACATTGTTGGGATGAAGTCTCCAAATGTCTTTTGTCCATAACAGGAGTACGGATGGTGTTGCTATGTGTGATGTCATAAGTATGCATCTCAAGAACAAACAACAACTGCAAGAAAGAGGGAACACACACACACATGCACACACAATCTGTCACACGGAGGGGGGAAAAAAAAACCTGATTTAGCTTTGTATGCCAAGCATTCTGCATGGACTGTCATGTTCTTCAGGCTGTGATGATTCTGCCAGCCTGCCATCTTCCCAGCAACACCAAACACAAGCGGCCCATTCTTTCTTTCTTTCATGCTGTCAGTATCACAATTTGGCACTTTGCGCTTTAACCCCGTGTTTGCCTCCGCCGCGTTTAAGTAACGTCACTTGGATCTTATTTATCAGCAGTTTTCGCCGTGATGTAATCAACATGCCAATCACATTAACACCATATCGGTGACATGACGTCAACGCGTCTCCGTGAAATACATCATCTCATTTTCACCCGACAGTCCAAAAAAACGGATGACGAAGGCCGACGGCTTTGACGTAAAATCATCAGCACAAATTTGAGCCATGAAAGTGAACTAAACAAAGAGTGATTGTTCTGTTAGCTTTACCCCACATGGATGGAAATCGAGTGGTGGGCACAGCGCTGGCGGCCTCCGTCATTATTGAACAAGGTCACCGTGACCACTGAGCTGCAAAAAGAAACACCTGATCGCTAAATCAACAGATGAACATTGAATAAATACAACCCTTTTTGGGATGCTGAGTGACCTAATTTTTTTTTGATATATTGAAACATTTTTCCCCATTGGAAATACCCAAAATAGAAATGGCGGTCCCTATTACAAAACCTTTACCTGTATATAAAATGTTTTAAGCAACACTAACATTCATAGATTCATAAGAGCCATAAAAGTGCATTTGTCTGGTCCAAATTTGTGGTTTTGGGGAGCCTGTCTGTGAAATGTGGCGCTTTCGAAAACATCTTGATACAATGGACAATTTAGAGCGAAAGAAGCCAATGGAACTGTGATTGATTCATGAAATGATTGATCAATGTGTCCCCATACAAATAGCGTATCCCCGCCTATGCTCGACTAAAACGAGCCATCCGCATAAACCTCAAGCTGGTGACAAGCATGTCACAGCCCAAGGAGCCCGTCAAGTGAACACCCTGACAGTTAAATAATAATATAAAAGAAAAACTGCTTACATGGCTTTTCCCACTTTCTGCCATACTTTTGAGTTTGCATAATCTCTCTCCTCTTTCCACTCACTTTTTCTTGCATTGCATATGTGATCAAGCAAGAGCACACACTCGTGCCCGTGCACACATGCACCATAAAACACATCAACGGACTACCCTGACCATCTCTGTGTGTCTTTATGACCTCTCCATCTCTGCTTGATGACTTCTACTCATGAGTCTTTAACAGCCCCCCTGGCCTGACAAGAACCATGAGTCGCCATTAAAGTTGAGGAAGGCCCCTCTTATTAGTGCAAACGGTGGCACATCACCAGCTAATCGGCTGTGGACAGCAAGTGTGGTTATGTGGGAGGTGCGATGCCGGCGGATGGTGTGTGGGAGAGGAATGTTTTAGCTTGAAGGAAGTGTGAGATTGCCATAATAGACAAGCTTAATTGATGAACAGAAGACAAGAGCCCCTCAAAATCCGACGGTGTTACACTATGCATGAAAACATGGAGTGAACAGCTGAGGTTGAAGAACAGGGGTGTCCAAACTTTTCCCACCAAGGGTCTGCCTACAGGACAATCCAAGAACTTTCACACTACTTTGATATTTTTTACGTTTGAACACAAACGTAATGCTCCAATCTCTCTGAATTGATGAAATATGCTATGTTATGCTTCAATCCATACGACTTGAGTGTAAGATTTAATTTAGGAGACTTTTTTCTATCCAATTTGGCTCACAAAATTACACGCGTGGTAATTTTCACAATATGGGATTAAAAAAAGATCGCAAACGGCCCACAGGCTGGACTTTGTACAACCATGCAGTAAAAAACAAGACTATGTCATAATTTTAAAGCCAATTAACAACGGACCCTAAGAAAAACGGAACTTCCCTGAGGCACCCCAAAAATATTTCTTTCATCTCAAACACCCTCCTAATATGGAACACTAACCAGACAAGACTTGACGCGCATTTGTTTGTTCATTGACAACATCAAATTGAGTCTAAGAGTCGACGGATGCATTTTATACACGTCTAACAAGCACAAACACGATTTGTCAACTACTTTTGCATAGAATACAAGCGGTCCCAAAAATAACAATTATAAAAAATTCAAGTGCGCTCACCGGAGAGTGCCAATGCGTGCACGGTGCGCGGAGAATTCCGAGGAGTTTTCAATCGTCTTTCTTCGCCCTCAAGTTGAAGACAAGCAGCGCTCCCACAGTCCTGAAGCAACTGCAAAAAGAAACGAGGAAAGGAAGGGGGAAAGGTGAGCGGAAGACATAGCGCATCCTCGCTGGTAAATTACACACAAGTACATAAAATAAGGAGGGGGGGGGGGGGGGGGGGTGCATCCATAATTACGCACGTTTAGCGTGCTAATTGACATCCGTGTGGTGAGATGGAGCAGAGAAGCTGCAAATGGACCGGGCCAGGCGGCAGCTGTCAGACTTCACTTCACACTGGAGCTGACGATGTGTACCGAGATAAGCGCACAGGAAAGGGAGGGCGAGCGAGCTCCGGAGAGAGCGAGAGAGAAAGAGAGAGAGAGAGAGAGGGGGGGGGGGGGTGCTGAATACATAAATCACGTAAAAGTTGCTCAGGCTGATAAAGTAAGTGGGCTGAAAATGTAAAGTAAACTATGCAGGAAAGTGATTTGGTTCTGTATTTGATGTGCAACTTATAAGTGTGACTTGAATTTTTTCTTGGGGAACTATTATTGAGTATGATAAATATAGGATGACTCTGTAACTTGTGGGAACTGCTGAACTGAACCATTGAGGTGAAAAATAAGATAAGCCTCAACAAGGGGTGTTAAAAAAAAGAAGAATGTGAGAAGACAAAAACAAGAGTAAACAAAGTAAACTGGAGCCCTATGGTGTATTTTACTGTTTTTATTTCTTGGGCTTGGTGCAAACATAAAGACAATTGGGCTGTTTTTCTCGGATTTGCTCCTTCCCAAACAAGGACTAAAAAGGAAGACGTTCTTACGGCTGATGTGAGTAAGAATATCAAACATGATTAATATTTACAACCAAATTCTTCACGACCTTGTGAACTGTAGCAAAATGTAGCCAATCTGGCCTTGGTGTGGGTTTTCTCAGGTTACTCAGTTTTATTCCGATATTCCGAACACATAAATAATAGGTTCATTCAAGACTCTGAATTGTAAATGTATTTTTCCATTTTTAAGAATGTTACCCTAACCAACAAAGTCATGCCTCACGTTATTACAGGTTACATTCCAACATAATCATACGATGAAGATATTCTGTAAACCCTAACACCTCATATCTCCATATTTTATTAAAATTATGTTTGGTGCTAGTTTAACTCTCGAACAGATGATTTCAATTTGAATTGTTTACTACTGGGAAACATGTTTGGAAATATAAATATATCAGAAACAGATTGTGTTTAATTTTAGAGGCATTCCCACTTGGCATGAGAAACAGCAAGCTGTTGAGTGCCTAATATTTTGTTGGATTTTTCTACCATTCCGAATTAATGATTATTGTTTCGAAATACATTAACAATCTGTTATCACAAAATGCATGTCCTTCATCTCTCACATCACAAGTAGTATAAATAGTTTAGACAGGAGACATCGGTTGGAAGATAGATAGCGCATCTGAAAAAAGGTCCAAGTTCAGGGTGAGATCCAGATGTAGCTTCTTGTGTCCATAGACAGAAGAACATCAGCAGGAGAAAGATGAGGAGAAATCCAAACACTGGATCTTTTCATATCTCATTCCTGATTCACTTTATGTTCCACTTTGCCTCTTTATGCCTTGCTCTCACTTTGTGTCCTTCTATCTTCACTGGCCGTGACCTTTTACCTGATAGGTGTCGTGTGTTTTTTATACTTTACTATCGTATCAGTTTGCTCCCATTCTAGAAATGTCTCGTTCGTTCGTGTGCACAAACGTCCACAACATCCCGCTCTCTATTTACAGACCATGTGGGATGGATTGTGTGTGTGTGTGTGTGTGTGTGTGTGTGTGTGTGTGTGTGTGTGTGTGTGTGTGTGTGTGTGTGTGTGTGTGTGTGTGTGTGTGTGCGCGCGCGTGCGTGTGTGTTTGTTTTGGCATGCGTGGAGTCCCTTTGTGTTCGTCCTTTACAACTAGCACAATTTCATTTATTTTTCTCCAACTTCCAAATTTCATGGCCATTTTTGCTTGCTTTGTTGTCATTTTTTGTAAGGCCACATTGATACGCAGAGCTGTTTCTGTCATGTCTGTTTTTGTGTTTATGTTCACCTACAAGCATTAGCATAGAAGAACGCCCGTTCTGTTCATCTGACATAAGATGCTTTCATTTCTGTCTTTTGTCTTTGGAGGTGTGACCATGAAATCTAGATGTATGTCCCACCTGAGAATTAACTGTAATCTTGATGGAATCAGTATGTCCACAAATGAAAGACACAACAAGGGAAAGCAATGTGAAAAAGACATGTCCCTGCTGTGCATGAATCAATGAGTCAACTTGATCATTTTCAGAAGTGATTAATCAATCAGCTCATTCTTACTTCTCCTTGCGAGCACTAAGGGCAGGCAGAGAAGATGTCATTACTCATCATCTTTTTTTTTCATCATTATTTTCATACACTTGATGCTAGGTCTGCATCAACCCATCAGATGCTGCCAAATAGTGAGCCATTAGAGAATTGGTGTCAAACTCAAGGCCCAGGGGCCAGATACAGCCCACCACATCAATTTATGTGGCCCGGGAGGACACATTTTCATAGATTTTGTGCATTACTAAAATTACAAATTGTCTTCACTTTTGAAAAATAGCGAGTACCGTAATTTTCGGACTATAAGTCGCGGTTTTTTTCATAGTTTGGGTGGGGGGGCGACTTATACTCAGGAGCGACTTATGTGTTTTTTTTTTTTTTCAAAAATTTCAAAAAAAAAAAAAAAATGAAACCGCGATAAACGAACCGCAATGTAGCAAGGGATTACTGTAATTTGAATTTCAAGTGACGACAGCAGCGCGAAACCATCTGCGTCACTCCAATTCATTAAATCCATCAATCGTCCTTTGTCAACAATGCGTGCGCGCCGCTGACGGCTTTTGCACTTAAAAATATTCCACAGGCCCATATAACGATATATAAATTATATATCAAATAACTATTATATAAGCAATAATGTTATCAAACCATCTGTGCACTCTAAATCATTAAATCCATCGATCAAATTCCTCGTCCTTTGTCAACATCGCCGCGCGTGCGCCCTGACGCCAGCCTCGTCGTTATTCCACAGATCGGGCGTGCGTAAAAGCATTGTCCGAGCACCATCCACCGTCCCTGGACAGCCACCCGGCCGAGCGCCGGCGCCCGACTTCAATCCACGAAAGTGAAAGTAAGCTGGACGAGTGACGCGCGACAGCAGCGCGACGCGACGTCGCGGTCGCGCGTCAGCAGCGCGACGGTTGTTTACATAAAGGACAAAGATCGACTCGTCCAGCTTTCTTTCACTTTCGTGGATTGAAGTCGGGCGCCGGCGCTCGGCCGGGTGGCTGTCCAGGGACGGTGGATGGTGCTCGGACAATGCTTTTACGCACGCCCGGTCCTACTCTACCGAGCTGCCTTTCAGCTCCGTGGATGGAAGTCGAGGCCCGGCGCTCAGCCGGGTGGCTGTCCGAGGACGGTGCATGGGGCTCGGTCATGGCTTCTACGCACGCCCGGTCCTATCGTATGGAGCTCTCGTCCCCTTCCGTGGCTGGACGTCCACGCCGCCACACGCCTGTAAGTTTGTTTTGTTAAATAAAGAGCCGTTTACCAAACCCACGTCTTTCCTTGAACTTTGTTAACGCTACAATATAGTTATATAGTAGATCTGTGGAATAACGACGAGGCTGACGTCAGGGCGCACGCGCGGCGATGTTGACAAAGGACGAGGAATTTGATCGATGGATTTAATGATTTAGAGTGCACAGATGGTTTGATAACATTATTGCTTATATAATAGTTATTTGATATATAATTTATATATCGTTATATGGGCCTGTGGAATATTTTTAAGTGCAAGAGCCGTCAGCGGCGCGCACGCATTGTTGACAAAGGACGATTGATGGATTTAATGAATTGGAGTGACGCAGATGGTTTTATTAACGTGTTATTTATGTAATAGTTTTTTGAATAACTCTGAATTTTACGTCAGGGCCGTTCTCAGCTCTTAGTTTGTGTTTATGTCACGTTAGCATAGCTATCGTTTAGCCTGTTGTTGCTCGTTCATGACTGTTCTTGGTGTTGGATTTTGTCGAATAAATTGCCCCCCAAAATGCGACTTATACTCCGGAGCGACTTATATATGTTTTTTTTCACTTTTTTGGGCATTTTATGGCTGGTGCGACTTATACTCCGGTGCGACTTATAGTCCGAAAATTACGGTAATTTTTACTACCAACCGTTTGAACCGTTTTTACTAGTCTCTGATTTCAAAACTAGTAGCCTACAGTGTATGTATATAGAAGACATTATCATAATGGCCTTCAGAGAGAATCTATGACGACAAAACGGCCCACACCAAAAATGAGTTTGACACTCCTGCATTAGAGCTTGCTTTTGTTTTCAGGGCTACTGTGTAACGTCCTAGCTGATTGGCTACTGAGCTCAGCAATGCATCTATGAACATTGGAAAACAATTAATGTTGTAGTGAGGCCGATTCTTCTTCTCTCTGTCTTAATTATCCATCCCTTGGGCTGTCATCATTAAGGCTCGCCAGTGGAACTTGTTTGGTGCTATATTTTTAATGCTACGACAAACCAGCTCAGCAGAAAAGCACAGCATATTATTCACAGCGTGTGTCTTGGCTCTGCACCATACAGTGTGGCATAGTATTATCATTTGGGCGGCCATTTTCTTTGTGGTCCCCCCCCCCCTGCACGCTCCTCATCATTCCGCATTTCCTTTCTGTCATCCTTACTCTAAATTCTCATCCTCAATAAGATATGAAGGCAAAAGTGCTTTCATTCACATTGCGTTGATATGCTTACAAGGTCTTTATTGCGTGTGTTTGTAAGTTGGGCTGACTGTGCATTGTGCGCGTTTAAGTTGTTTGTGTGCGGCAGGAAATTCATAAAGTAGGCCATACCGACCACCCAGGGGTTTCAAGGCTCAGGGGGTACAGCGGCAACATGGCTTAAATAAGGGGGGGGGCGGAAAGTGCTTGAAACACATAAAGAGTGGAAAAAAAAAAAACACACACATGCGCAAAGACATCGCTCTCTTCACATCGTGCATATTTTCCCAGAAGCACTTCATCACACGCACGAGATAATAAATTCTTTTTCCGGCTTGATAAACATCAACATTTCATGTACACCAAGTTTGCTCAGCTTCTGCTGGTGCCCGCTCATTTTCTTCTAGCTCACGACTCGCCTCGCTGACAGGCGCAGAGCGATGAGGCCCGCACCTTCTAGCCATTGATCCATTTCAAAGTATAATGGATACGAATGGGATCGGCTCGGGTTGCCTTTAATTTGATCACAGAGGCGACAGTTACACTCACACGGTTGAACACGTCAAAGGTTGTAACTTATTTAATCCCTTTCGGGTGCTGGCTTGCAAATCATAAAGCGACGTCTGCCTTTAAATTGCAAACAATAACAAGATATTTGTCTCTTCTTCAGAAAATAAATAAATGTCAACTTCTAACATTACATATGATATTATATTATGATTAAAAATGTTGATACTCATTTATGAAAAGACAAATATTGTTTTAGATAGAACAGATATTTATCAACAGGCAGCGCTATCCTTATAAATCTCTGCCGGTGTTCGCATTTTCCAAATTGTTCATTTCTACGACATTCCTAAAAGATCACAATGTCCCCTCACTGGCAAGCTATTTATAGAATAGCCCAAGCTAAAACATCTGTTATGAAACAGTAACTTTCTTATTCTATTGTCTTTTCATTTGAAATGTAGTCTTTTGTTTGAATTGTTGTTTTGATTGGCTTGCGCTTTCTTACTTTGTGTTCTGACTTTCACAGATAAGACAAATCGTTTTCTTTTTCCTTCTACACCGGGAGAAAACAAATTGCTTTGGGCACAGTTTCTGAAACGATCATTTCATTCAAATTAACAAAATCAACACAGGATATTGTACGTTATTTACTGGCTTTTTTTGTCCTCTGAACATACGTCAGTACTTAACTTTTATTCATTCGGCAACTGCATATAGCAGCAAAATTCAGAGACATTTATCATACTTTACGTTTTATTAAATTGTCCCGGAAGAGTGCTTATTTAGGGAACCCAATTAAATGTTGTCCGTGAACATTTTTACAAATATATTTTGCATGAACTTTAATGATCTGACAGGTATATTCATTTATTAAATATAAATTAGTGGGAAAACATTTTTTTATCAATTTGAATTTATACCAGTTGAGGTATTTGTGGTCAAAAGGTCATTTCATCTCTATATTTTTGTAAATCCATCCTGCCAGTATTCTCGCTTTGCTTCACAACTCTGCAATAAACAGCATTTATTTTCTGTTTTTATGTTTGTTTTTTTGAGATTATTTGCTTTTCATCGAGTGATGCCTTGCACAAATCTCTGGGTCATTACCGCAGGCAAATCTCAGAGGCAGCCATGCTGTCAGGAGACAACATAGTGCAATATGTGTATAGTTGCTCTCCAAACCCTGCCAAGTTATTAAAAAAAAAAAGCACTCTCTGCTTGTGCATAAATAGCAAGTGGCCAAGCACGAGTGGAGACTTCAGAGACAATGACTCATCCCACTACGCCATCTAAGAAACGAGAAGAAGAGGAGGACTGGGAGCGGATGTTCACGTGAGGCCCTTCCATGTAGTTTTGAACATTATGTACGAAAACTTGTCAATTCTCAACAGGCCTTATAATTCTACTTCTCCCTGTTTATTGATATCCCAATTAAATAAGATAAGTAGGTTCCGGGGAAGGGATGAATTGCTGAGAACTTGCCGCGGGTTGTACCAGTTGGAATAAATAAATAAATAAAAATGGGAGGATAAAATGTGAACACTTTCAAACAGCAGTGAATTGAAAAATAATTCACTGGGTGACCACCGGGAGCTCACCTCTTGTTTTAGCATTAACTCAGAGCTTGGCTGCAGTTAAAGAGTGAGCTAAAAGCTGACTGTGTGACACACAAGGTATCATACAGAGGGAAGAACGAGCACGGCCATTGGCCCACTGAGATGTTCTCGCCTAGTTGGAGATGAGTCACAGTTTGCAGGCGTTAATTAAGCCAATGGCTGCATAAAAACTCAGAGAATGAGAGCAGCTGTCTGCACATTTACATTTCACACACTACACGTGTGTGTGTATGGGGGTGGGGGGGGGGGTGAAGATAGGGAAAGACAGGAAAGTCGACATGGTGGGAAGGAGATAAAGGGGGAATTTCCACAAGAAAGGAAGTATAAAAGTGGAGATGGACTTGAAGGTTTCAAAGAGTCGAAAGAGAGGAAATGAAGAGAGAGGAATCAGGGCAGGTGGTGGGGGGGTAGCTGAAGATGGTGGGAGGTGGTGGAGTGATGCATCGCTTCATCTGCAGAGCTCCAGTTGTGAAGATGAGGTTCCCCGGGGATTTAAATACCGCGGACTCTTTCAACTAAAACAGCTAAACACACAATTGCCTACTAAATGGTCAGTCACACTGCTGAGAATGAATTCTAATTGATTTCTAAAGTATTTTTTTCCTCGATAAATACTGGAGTAGTGTAGTCAGTGTAGTCGGAGAAGGAGAAGTGTCGACTGTCTCACTTTGGTGACCCCTCCCCTACCTGTTCAAGAAGAAACTTGCTGAAACAATGTAATACTGAATTGTTGAGAATTTTTCAGTGCTTACTTTAAGGTCAATAACTTTTTTAAAGGTACTGTGCCAAAAAAAAAGGAACATTCTACCTTTGGCTTGTCATGTGTATCAGGGTCAAATTCCATCAAGGGGATTTGCAACTTGCACTCGATCTTAAAACGTAGTTTCCAGAAGCACTTTAAAAATCAACCTTATGATGTGTTCTCCATCAAACAGATCGGGTCATTGCTTTTTTGGGCCACGGTGTTAGCTGATCGTGAGGGGAAGGCCAATGAGGTCGTTGTGTCAATCACAAAGACGCTGTTCATGGCAGGCAGGTGGCTGCGGCGGGTGGCGCGTTTGGTGTATGCGTGGCTTGCAATGAAAAGTCTCCTTTAGTGCTCATCACAGAACTGGCTCTCAGATGAGGGAGAGGGACAAAAGTCGGGGACATGACTTGATGTTGGGGTTTACATGCTTTTTGCTAAGTGTCTGCCAAGAACATGTGTGTACTATACCCCCCCACAGTCTAAAACTTTAATGATAAGGTAAATGAAGCTTCAAATTTGCTTCATGAACCAGTTGTAGTATTTCTTGGCTCCTCTAGATGGCACTCTCTATTCAACGTTAGGTTGAAAGTAGACTGATTTGCCGTTTCTTAAAACACTCTATTCAAAGCAACAGTGCCATCTAGAGGAGTCAAAAACACTACAACTGGGACATGAAGCAAATTGGAAGCTTCATTTTCCCATCAGTACAAAACCTATTGAAGAAAAGTAAATAATTAAATAAAACTACTAGAAATATAAAGGATCAGTGGAGTACAGTTATACACAAGTGGGTTAAGGAAAATGTTTTTATTTTCTTTTGCGTTGGATAATCATGTCTTCAGTTCGTATTTTATCTCATATGTTAGTCAAATCTGGCAATTTTTTATAAATAAAAAAAAAAAAAAAAATCCAGTATGCCATATAGAGAGGTTTTATTCATTTTCTTGGTGTGATAACAGAGATATACCGGTTTCAGCATAGCTTTTAAATGTGCGGTGTAATATTTGCATATTCAAATGTTCACTTGTGAGTTCAAACAAGCTCAGATTGAGTGTGCATAACATACACGGAAATATAATTCCGCTGAACTTGTCCTTGTGTAGGATAAGGTTGTACAAAATAAATTTGTAAGACATAGAAAACTTGGAGTTGGCTTACATCGACTCAATTCTGTAGGTTATCAAAACGTTTCTCAATCAGTCACAGCAATATCAAATGTTTTTATAAAAAGAAATAAATTACCGAAAATACGGAAAGCCTGGTAAAATGATTCCCAGTTTCTCTACAACACACCTGCATATAATGACGTGTACATAATATTTATATAAATAATTTTCTGTGCAGATGAACCAGGCTATGAATGAAAATGCATTTCAACATGTGGCAATGTTATTAACAAGCATTTACTGTTCAACTTTGTTTTTTGTTTTTTACCGTACACAATAATAGCACGGGATTCAGTCTGATATTTGGCCTTTCTCAGGTAGCAAGTTATGGTAGTGAAAAATCTGAAAACCAGTAGTCATTATATTTCTGGAAGGGAATAAGTCAGCTGTGTTCACGCCCACAACAGCGCAAATGTCCATTTCTACTTGTGTGTCCATGATGAACTCTTTCGGGTTTTAATCGTGCATCAAGGCTGTACCAATATTGTGCTTAAAACATGGTCGGATTGGTAATGGAAACCCCGCCAACAAGGCAGTGTGTTATATCCACTGCATGAAATTAGTCATTTGAAAACTAATTCCAATGAGGTAGGGGTGGGAGAACACCATGTTGCGAATCTGATAACATTTTATACGCAGTGCAGTCTACGTCTCCAGAATCTATTTACGTCTACATTCACTTCATTTACAAGCAACATGTCATTAAAACTTGATTGCTATTCGAGCAACATGCTGTACTGCTGTCTGAATAGAAAAGTTTACAATGGTGGAAAAGGGAAAATAAAATAATGAAAAAAAAAACTAAATGTGTGCATTTTTGTGTAAAACTTTTAAAGACACTAGACATTCTTCTAGCTTGAAATCATGTTATTTAGATATGATCGTGAATAACAATACATGACTAGCAAACATTTTAAATGAATGACCATAACCTTTGAGGACTTTGAGGAATGTTCTTTTTTCAACTCTGTTCATCATAATGATAAAAGCCCGCAAACATTCGAGGAAGATGTCTTATGGGAAGATGAATCATCTCTTGAAATTCATGCCCCCGTTGTGTGAGACTGAGTGGCCACATTTAAAGTTGTGTATCCCTCTACAAGAATGAAAAAATAAGGACATTATTAATTGCTATATAATTATATAATTTGTCATCAAATAAAGATTGAATTGTGGAGCATAAATGTTATACTCTCAGGCAATTAATTTGATTAATCCCATTTAAAAATGAATGATGAATCAATAATTGATACTAAATCTTTCAGATCAGCAATCTAGCAAAGTTATTCTAATACGTTGAGAACAATCTGCCATATTTTATTTACCTTAAACAAATCAGCAAGTTTTATGAGGGGGTGAAACTTGTGCATGCGTACATCTGTCTCACAGCGCAGCATTGGCCCAGAACTGTCTCATCATCTGTGCACACAAACATCGACTCCTACAGTTAATGCGGTTTTCCTACATTTTAGGCTTCTCTTGCGTTTACAAAGAGGCTTTCATTTATTTATTGATGACAGCCGATACTGAGCTACTCTTCTTATTCAACACTTTTGTAATAGTTTGTTAGAAACATATTTGGTTTGCTTGGCAAAAACTTTTTCACCTTTTCTGGACAATCCTACTAGTAGGATTCCTTATTTGTATTAAAATGGATGAGGTCGTGGAGCCCACTGCAAGATCTCCCCTTGCGGATGATGAAGACCGCCTCAACCCTCCTCATCCCAGCTCACCCGTGATAATAAGAATAAAAAGTACAGAAAATGGATAGATATTTTTGGTGTGAAATATTTCCACTTGAGGGTTCAAATTGAACATCTACAGGTGAAAAAATAGGAGATAGCTCCACGGCCGAACAAAAATAGCGATTACTTGCTACGTAGCATTTAACGCTCCAGGACAGTTTAAAAAAAATTTGGAGCTTTCGCCTGAAGAAACACTCGTTTGGGCATCCATTAAAATGTTCCTCAGGTTCTCTAATCGTTACATCCACAGGGCATCTGGAGGCAAGAAAGCAGGCGAAGACGCAACACTGGAGGCCAGACAACAAGCAGAAAGTGGTGCAATTAAGATGAATCTCATTAGATTAGGATGTGTTACATTTATTGGACAGGAATCGGGATAATTGGCATGAACAGATAATATTACTGTGTATGCAGAAACACTTTGGGCATTCTTTTACTTGGTTTTGACAGATGTTTGTGGAAATTTGATCGAAACGCCTCATTTAGTCTTGTTTTGTACATGTAGCCTGATTCCTGAACTTGGCTATACACCTACACACAAAGAAAGCATTGTTATTTTCCAAACACTCATTGATTAAAAAAAAAGATCTCATCTCGCCTCAAAATATCTTTTGAGTAATTATAGTGGTTTTCGCACAAACATTCTTATGAGAACGAGCTCCTCAACGTTAAAATGTTTTCTTCTATCTCAAATGAATGGGATTGTTCATCTTCTTCCACTAAAAGAAAAACAACAGATTGAGAGAAATATTTTCCATATCTGGGTTTCCTCACATCATTTGTCTTTTTACTTGAACTTGAGACTAGATGTCAAACATGTATTTGTGTATCCTACAAAGAAACGTGTGACATGTTGGCGCTGTCAGCTCCCGATGACTGCAAATTAAGTGCTTCTTCACTTTTTATATGTAGATGAAGTGCAACAAACACACACATCAACACATTTGGTGACGGTGACACACTCTCATCCATACGTGAACAAACCGGTGTCAATGTTCCACAACGGTGAAGGGAAAGTGAGCGATTGCCTAATTTCTTCAGAGGAATGCTAGCGGGAGAGCAAGCGAAAGGCGAGAAAGATGTCATCCCTCCTCTGCCGGCAACGAGATATAAATAGGAAGTAGGTTCTCTTAAAAGTGCAGATGAAACACGCTTTGTTTGCGCACGTTGCTGCTGTAATGCAGCTTTGAATTCTGCAGTGAGCACAAGAACTTCCTTTATGCTTCCCTCAACCCCAAAATAAAAAAGCCTCCTCTGAAAATTCTGACATATTATTTGACAGACTATCGAGACATGTGGGACCAAAGTGAAGATTCATGGGAAAGAAGATTTCGTTTTGAAATTTGGGAAATTTGGCCCTTCTCCATTTTGTCATCAAGATGATAGCTAGCTAGCAATCGATTAGATAGATAGATAGATAGATAGATAGATAGATAGATAGATAGATAGATAGATAGATAGATAGATAGATAGATAGATAGATAGATAGATAGATAGATAGATAGATAGATAGATAGATAGATAGATAGATAGATAGGATCAAGACTATCTGTCAGATCATCAGATCATCGTCAATGCATAATGACTCGTCCTACCAATATCCGAAGGTACGGGAAAAAAAAAAAATCAAAGCAAAATTGGATGGATGGATGGATGGATGGATGGATGGATGGATGGATAGATGGATAGATGGATAGATGGATAGATGGATAGATGGATAGATGGATAGATGGATAGATGGATAGATGGATAGATAGATAGATAGATAGATAGATAGATAGATAGATAGATAGATAGATAGATAATTTCCTCTCATTGCGGCGGCATTTCATGACATAATTTCATAATTGTTCCAAATGCGTATCCTGACTGTGACAAATCATTTCCTCATTTGCTCAAAGTAGCTGCATGATTGACACTTGCCAAGGCAAAGTGTTATATTTGTATGTGGTGCTCTAAATAGAGGAAGCCCCCTTTGAAACAGAGGAAGTTGTGGGACGTAATGAGGTATTATATTCATGAGCAGAGCTTTATAAGCGTTTTCTTATCATCTTGTGTATGGTGAGCTAATCAACATCATCCAGTGTACACAGTCTTTGTTCTCTGCGTAATGCATTCTGATGGGTTCAAAGGCCCAGGAAACATGGAATGAGAACGTGAGACGAGTGAGGGAATGTGTGTGCGCGGAAATGTGTGTGTGTGTTTGTGTCTTTGAGCGACTTCATGTGTCAGGAGACCAATTACATCTCCAAGTTGCTCTTCAAATGAGGCACAGCGAATCACTGCCCTTGCCTGATTTAGCTTCCGCGAGAATGAAAAGAAACCTCGGCGGTGTGCATGCAAGCGCAGCGCACATACGTCTACAAAACAGCAGGTTTTTTTTGCGTAAAAAGTCCAGGCCTCATTTTGGCGGACTGTGTGTGCTGTTATATAAGCTGGGTTTTTTTTTTTCTTGCAATGGCAGCTGTTTTGCTTAACGGGTGAGGATGTAACAAAAATATTGATTTGGGACAAACAAATAGCTGCCAACTCACTGACTGGACAGAACTTGCAGGTAAACAGAATAAAAATACCAATATTGATTGGCGAAAACAAATAGCCACCAACTGACTGACGTCGGTACGTTTAAACAACATGACATGAATCCCAAAGTGGAGGGAAAACTAATGCAACAATCATGTGTTTTAATACAGGGCAAATAAGTTGTGCAAAACTTTTAAAATGACATCTTGAATGTCCAGAAGAGCTTAGGAGACTTAAATTTAGTGACTTTTTTTTTTTTGCATTTTGGTGATGACCTTAGAGAGAGCTACCTGTGATCCCAACCAAAATTGAAGATGAATATAGAAGCAGAAAGTGAACGTATTCAACACATCTCTATCCTGGCCAATCAGAACCACAGCGAGCAATAGTCTAAATCAACAAAAAAAAATTGTAGTTATGGCAGGGGTCTGCAAACTACGGCCCCCGGGTCGTATATGGAGTCACATTTGGCCCCGCCCCCCTGAACAGTTCCTGAGAACTTTCAGTCCCTAATACGAACGAATCTTTGAGTGAGGCGGCACATTTGAATTTATACTAACATGATTATTTTTGGAAAGGGGTAATGAGGGAAAACCACTACAAGCATCACAACTAGACTCTAGAGCTGAGCTCAGAACTGTGAGGTACTAAAAACATAACCTATACAGTAACATTTTACAACTCCAATACAATAAATATTCCTTTAGGCGAAAAGTCTCCCAATTCCAAATGAATCTGAGGCCAAGCAAAACTCGTAAAACTGATTAATTCAACCTTTTACGGTTCCACTATATTTAGATTCACCAACTAATCTTCATCGAGTCAGTTTCCATGCAGTTCACAGGAACTTGACTTTAAGTAATCTTTAAGAAGCTTTCTTAACATACAACTGGATAAATAAACATGCTTTCCATAATCCAACATTACATGCAGCCATTAATCCTTGGTTGTGTGTTTATCTTCTCTCCCTCCTCTGCTAAGGGACTCAGGTCGAGGCTCCCGCTTGCAGGTAAACCCCGTTCCCACAGCCCGGCCATGGCCATTAATCCCGCATTCAGATACAGATTAGGAATGTCGAAGAAACTGAAAACAGTGACAGAGGAGCTGGCAGGTTTTTTCTTCTTATTTTCCATTTTGTTTGGACCTGGTTATATTCTGCCCGTATAAAATACGAAGAGTCAATTCAAAGCCTTCTGGAAGCAGGTAATAACTCGGTGGGTGATAACGCAACTTGAAGTGTTGCCTGTATTAAACAAAAACAGTATTTAAATAAGTCTGTGGTCAAAAAAGTGTTCTTTGAGGTAAATGGGAAAAAATATTTACACGTTATTTTAACTTTGTGAAGCAATTTGCGTTGGCATGTATATGGCATGTTAATTAATACATAAATAAGGCATGTTAAATAATAAATAAATCAACAGACAACGAATAAATAAATAAATAAATAAATAAAGCTGCCTTGCCAAGTCAAATGAGTCAAATTTTTTTACTATCCTGATGTGAATATATAGATTTTGCATCTTTTGTTAATAGCCATGATACGTATTCCCGCCTGAAGTAAGATCCTCCAACGCTATGGAATCATCTTGCAGCTTGGCTCTGATTTCCCCATGCTAGTTTCGTTCCTGTGAAGCTAAAAATTGCTCCACACTCTTGTCTGCCATCATTTCTGGGCTCCACCTCTTGTGCTATCCAGGGTAGCTTTCCCGATATCTGTTTGTGAATCTGGGACGAGAGCCCGGGTTTTCATGGCCATGGCAGGAACAGCACAAAAGAAAAAGAGCGGCACATTGTTTATTTGTCCTGCCAGTACTTTTTTCTGCTCTATGCTGTAAGGTAGGAGAGCATCCACCTGCTCCCGTGGCGGCACTTGCGTCGGCTGCAAAATGTTGCTTTGGAAAACAAGATGGAGGAAAACCCCCTTTTCCGCGTCCCCGTGGTGTGATTGTGAAGACGCAGAGCGCATAGCAAATGAAAGGAATCCGATGATTTGTTATCTACGGATTGGGCAGGACAATGGCCCGCTTGTTGTGGTACAGCCTGAGCTTTATGAAATAAAACCACAGGAGTCTCCCGTTTGGAAATGAGTCTGCAAGTTTGAAGGTTGGAAAACACCGAAATCCAATATGTGGATTTTGAGAAATAAAACATGATCTTTTGCCATCTGTACAAATTGGTTTGGAAAAATGCACTTACTCTTTTACAATTTCAACTCTGATCCGAGAAATGTTCCAAAAACTCCGCGCCCAGTGTCATTCAAACACCAATCAGCTAATTCTTTGCTGCCGCACTGGAATTGGACATCATTAGTGCCTAAAGAAGTAACCAGTGAGTGTATAATAAAACAGCACTTGAAAGCAACGCTTCAAATCTGCATACGAAAAGCAAAAACAAAGCCGAGGACCAGCTGACTCTAGAGACCCTGAGGCTCTCTGACCTATTTCTGCCCTGGAGTTGCTGCTTCATCACAAGCAGACACTTCCCACAAACTGCACCTGGATGATGCATGACTATGTGCGTAATCACGTAGTTGTATGTAAAAAAAAAAAAAAAAAAATGCATCGTGCATGTTCCCACCCTCCCTTTTTGTTGTCTCCTCAATCCATTCTCCTCTCATCCATCTGCACATTCTCACTCAAGTCCGTCCGGCGCCGAGTGTTGCCGCATGTGCGTTCACAGAGGGCCGTGCACACATGCGTACCCTCGCACAAACCCACACGCACGCCCACACAGATCCTGTTACACTAAATGTGTTCACAGCCAAGCTCAACCTGATTCAAAGAGCCAATGAGCAAAGTCTAATGATTGATGATGAGGCCGCAATATTCGCATCCGCAGCAGAAATGGCCCAAACAGGTTATCTGGGACCTGCAGGCACTGAGCTGCTTTTTACGTAGTGGAGAAGGAGTGCTCCAGACCATTAGACCCCCCCCAGCACTCACCCCAACCCTACACCCACGTCGGCCAGAGCTAAATATTCTGAATTTCCCAGGTGCCCAAAAAAAACCTCTTGTGCGCCGCCTCCTTCTCTTGTGTACTTTCTGACTACTTTGTGCTGAGGAGGCAAGCAGGTAAGCAGACACATCAGCATCAGAGGGCCAAAGGTGTTGTTAGTTTGATGAGCAGTAAAGCTGTCTACAGTTGCTATGAGGAGCATTGTGCCTCTCAGCATTCTCCTTCATGCTTGACACGAGTGTGAACCGGGATGTCACATCGTCCAAGTCTGATTGGAGCCAAAGAACGTGTTGTACATTTCACACAAAGCTCAAAGCTGGAAGACCGTGTTTGATGATGCACACACGAAAAGTGTTGCTTTTCTAAACGATGCAGTTGGAGTCTTTCCTACTGACGTAAGCCCAAGAGGAGTATTCTACCAAGAGAGGATGATGTAATGGTTTGTGAAGGTACAAGTCAGACTCTTTATTTTCGCTCCTTCCTCCTCCTCCCTACTTTTCTCCCTTGTTGCTGGTTCACTCTCACTTCCTCCTTTGTCATCTCAGCTTCTGTTTTTGTCTTTGGCAGGCTTCAAATCCTCTGGGAGCATTGCAATGAAACTCAACAGCGCCTCTACACGGCCAGAAAGGAGAATTACACTACAGAAAATTGATAGAACACTGGTCATTTTTCAGTTGAAGAACATTTCATAACGTGTGTACCTAACAAGTGCCACTTCCAAATAAGTGAAGGGCTAAAAAGTGATAAAATACCAAAACTTTCATTGAATATGTCATATTTGATGAACTATATGTTTGAATTTCCACCAATTGTGAAGACAAAATTCAAACACGGAAGAATGTGAGGATGCTAACCACTAGCGCAGCACACTTTAATTAATTGATATTTTGTTGATAAAAGTATGGCGGTTGAATATCTGAGTGGATTACAATGTTGTTAAGAACTAAATAAGGTCAAGTTGTTTTGTCCAATTGTGTACGGCCTCCATGTACCCCCGTATGCAATCCCTACAATGCGGTCGATGTGATGGATTGTGTCCTCGGGGATAGCCTGCTAAAATTGGATCAGGGTATCAGTCAGGTTCTGGACAGACCAAGTGGCCCGCCAAAAGTCAATCTACAGTCTAAAGCTCCTTGAGGAGGAGCATACACAACTCACAAGTCCAAATGTTATTAGACTTTTGGGCGAAATGTCAGGATGAATTTAAGATGAATTCTAACCTTTACAGATTAATCAATTTGATCTTCCATCATTCAACTGTTCAGTGTTTCAATATACTGTAAATTTCGGACTATAAGCCGCTACATCTTTCTCAAATTTTGAACCCTGCGGCTTATAGTCCAGTGCGGCTTATAGCCCGAAATTTACGGTACTTGCTATTTTCTAACCAGGAACCGAATAACCGATTTTTTTCATATCCAAGGATATCCACTTCTATGCCTTTGAGGTGGTGGTTTTCTTGTAGTTTTTTTTTTTTTTTGTCAAGATACTTTTGAGTCAATTCTTATGTCCCAACAACGCAGACGCATGAAACATTTATTAGGCGTTCCCCACCAAGGAATTCCAAACTAGTGCTCCTCCCCATCTTCTTTTCCTCGCATGTTCTCGATTTTCAACAAAGTACGATGCGACTCTTTTGACAAACATCAGCGACGCAAAGACGCTTGTCATCCTTTGATGACCCTAATCGACACTTTTGGCGTGTCCTGTAACCAAGGAACATAGCAAAAACATAAATGCCCACTCTCAAATTCAAAATGCACAGCTGATCATATATAAATAACCACATACCATCAGCATACATGCATACACAATACATCCATGTTCAAATTGCTGTGCGGGAGCCCGCAACATGAATATCCAATTACCAGTCACATCAAATGCACGGAGAATGAAATATTGATAGCGCTGAAAGGTTTATGTAATCTACCACAGTGCCTTTATATAATTGTTCCATTTACAAGGAAAGGCACAGAGGTATTGTTTCATCTCTTTATTTACTCACATACATACAAAAAAAAAAGGATCTCTTTTGTATGTTGCCAAAAAGGTGTGAACACATGAGTGTGTATATCAACCAAATTGTGCTCCCCTGTCTTTTTGTTTCTCCCGAGTCATTTCCTGGCTTTGCACAGTTTAATTCCGCAGTTCGTCGTTCAATGAGCTGATTTAAATTCCCATTCTTACAGCACCGCTTTGAGTTGCTGATCAGAGAGCTTTTGCAGAAGCATAATCATAGCCAGAAATTTGAATTTGTTCTAATTAATTGTAAATTGCAGAGGCTTAAGGTGAGTGAGTAATGCACACAAGTTGGCCAACGAGTTCATGTTTTCATGGGCGAGAGAAAACGAGGGGAGGATTGAATAATTCGACCAAACTTCCACGTCTTATCAATATGCCACTTTTCCTTTGAAAAGGCTGTTCCTCACTAATACCGAATAAATTACAAGTCTAAATAGGAATAATAATGAGAGCATACATTATTTCTCTTGCTTGGCACTGGTGGTGGTTGTTGTTGTTTGTGTCAACGGGAAGTCTCAAATATCTATGTATGCAAAAAAGGGGGGGGAGGGTTGGTTAACTTCACAAGTTTTAAATATGACCCACAAAGATGGCCCAGATATTTTGGGAGCAATCTATTTCAATATTCCTGAAACTACTGACACAAAGATGGAAAGCAAAGTACAAAAAGATAAATCCATTATTCTTGTATTGTCTAATTGTAAAGATTGTTGTGTTATTAAGTGCAGCTTTTTTTTTTTTTACTGTAAAAGAAAAAAACTTTGGCGTTAGAGGTTTACATTATCCTTGTAATAAAGCTCTGACGTCACTCAATGCTAATGGTGATAAGATCATGACAGGAATTGCTGATCCCAATGACCAAGACGAGGTAATGTCAACGCCACTACCAATTTAAAGGGGACAGCCCCCTCTGGTGGTGCGTCATTCATAATGACCTCAACCCAAATCCGTTTGGGCTGAGTGGCTTCCATCATTTAAAGCAGGAGTTTGCAACTGGTTTTGTCCAAGAGACCAGCATTACATCCAAGAAGCAACTCGAGGACCACTGCTTTGGTGGAATATTATTTTATTTTGCACTGAAGGTGGATACACCTATACAGGCTAATTATTTGCATTTGTATGTCTATTTTGGGAACATCAGATACTATTTACATAATTTGGATGGGTAAATGATTCGCAAAATTAGCTGGAAAATAAATCAATGCCAAATAAAAAATCCATCCATCTATTTTCTAGACCGCTTGTCCCAACGGGGGTCAATTTTATTTTTAAAATCTTACAATTTTCCATTTCCAATTTCGCGGACCACCTGCAATACCGCCACGGACCTTTAGAGAGCCGCGGACAATCGGTTGATAATCCCCGATTTAAACCTCAGCTAAATTCCAATCAGTCGTGTCCCCTCGAGGAAAGTCCTTGTTCCATTGTTCTAAAAAATCCGAGTGCCCTTTCTTGTGATCCACACCGAGCGGTTTCTCTACAGAGACTGAGTTAAATATATACAGTATGGTTAAAAAGTGCGAAGACGAGGTGGACCCGACGCTGTGAGTGTGTGTAGGCCTACTCATGGGGGCACGTGCTTTCAGATCAGGAGGTCATCAGGACAAGCTGCTTTGGGGTTTACTCCACATACTGTATTCCCATTTACCCCAACCTGCATGGAATGTTCCCTGTCAAGGCTTCTATCATTTTTACATTCCACAACTGCAAATCTGAAAGCATAGCTCAGTTGACAATGGTTTGAAAATGATCATCAGTCAGCTCTTCTATTTTTGTGCCACTCACAATCATGACATCATCATTTTGGAGAGTAACTTTAAAAATGCCAAAGAAACAATTCAGCGCTATTGTAGGTTTTGAAGTTTGTAGTGTCTCATGCTGAGTGTTGGTCACGCACCTCAATCGTGCACTCCCCTCATCATCATCTGAAATTCCAACAGTAACATGTGAAAGACAGTCAGCAACTATATGGCCTTCCCGTTACTCCAGCTGCTGCTTCTCAAATTGACTCAAATAGACTTTTACTTTTCCATCATCGCCATTTAATTGGTGAGCTGTCTTAAAATAATAAAATTACACTGAAAGAAAATCAAATGGTGGACAACCACAACATCATCAGTAGCAATATGTGGCAATAATATCGTACCAAAAGTAATTCTGCGATTACCTCTCCCTGTAGCCACAGATTGTAAGCATTCTTGAACCTATACATGACCGTTGGTGCATATTGAGATATGGCGCTAAAGTGTGTGAAATATGTGTACGCGCACATTAAGCTTCATTGAGGTAATCCTGTGCTTCAACCCAGTCACAAGCTTTGTATGTTGTGCTACTGCCTGGTAGCACAAAGCACAATGTGGAACTCATGTGACTGTATTAACCTTCACCATCTAATTCCCAGCAGTCACGAATAAAAGAGAGCCAGAAGGATCAGTGCTTATCAAACATATTTGAAGGAGGAATTAAAGACTGAGCAGATAAGAACAAATAATCCAGATATGTTTCTTTCATTAAAACATTACAATCACAAAGAATAAGAAATCAGCGAGCTGTGAGAAGAATTGAGCAAATAAAAGATGTTTGGTTGCATGTTTTATCACACTGGTCTTTTGACATGAGAATCAATGGAGCCTTTGATTAGCAGTTATTAATTCTATAAAAAAAAAAAAATCCCATAGATAGGTTCTTAAAACACATCACAGGGTAATGATGTCTTTAGACAAAGGACAAAGTGTCTCATATTGGACAAAACCTCTACAATTCCAGGAAATTATCAATGTTAGGCTATAGTTCCATTGATTTCAGTGTTTTCCATGTTAAGGTTTTCTATGGGGAAAAAAAAGAACTTTCAAGTCCTGCAAAATGTGATGCGAGGGCAGAGGATGAAACGTGGCTATGGGTCGATGACCATCTGGATGGCTAACTAACGTTGGCTACTAGTTAGCAATGATATCTGAGTTTCATGGTGCTAAGTAACACGCAATATAAAATTTAACATCAATAACAAAACAAACAAAAGTACGTCATCGAATTTCTGTTTTACAGTTTTTTTCATTTTGGTCTTAAATACGAGAGGTTTCTAGAAACCATTCATCTATGTGAACGTAACGTTTTGTAATAGTTTCAGATGTTTCTGCCGAGGAAAATTCAAACATTTCTGTCAGCGCGTCTGTCGTATTCACTACGGGAGTCTCCTTGATGCTAACCTGGATGTGAATGTAAATAATCTGCTTGTCTAAAACCAATCTGGGGCTTTTTGATGCCTCTGGCAATACAAACAGTGGACGCCGGATTTCCAAACAGACACTGAAATAGCTTTCACTGCTTTCTATTTATTCCCACGGTAACATTAGCAAAATAAACAAATACCTGCTTGACATCCATGCAATGTGGGCCTACTCTGCATTATATAACAGTGTTGATCAGCATTCTTTCAAACTCAACGGTCGAATGTGATGGAAACAGATAATAAGCCAAAAAAGCCAACGTAAAGTAATTTTTTTCTTAATTTCATTCACTGATTATTGATAATTTGCTTTTGAATGCTATTCCTGCAAACTTTGACTAGTTCTCCATCATCGCTCATAGACAAACTCACAGCCCACCTATAATTGCCAGAGCAGAGTTCACTCTGTGTGCGACATGCCGCCAGGGCCTCAGCACAGCCCGTGTCAGGGTCCCGAATGCATTTAACAATGAGGTGAGACTTTACCAAGCCCAAACCCGCCCAAGCTCATCTCTCACTAAGACACCTGTAGGTTGGAAAGCACTTCAAGGGGGCAATATTTAACATGGCGCTGCTCGTTTTTTCACCCACCCTCATTTCAGCATCACTTGCTAACATCGCCCTCCCTGCCCGGGTCGAATTTACTGTCCGAACGTCAAGAGCCTACACACTCAGTAGATGTCTCGTGGTGGCGTGCACACACTTGACAGGAACCATAAGGAAGAACTTTGAGAAGGGTTTTATGACAACACACTGGGATTTGTAGTTTTTCCGATCCAATATTTTTTTTCCTGGAAACCATGGAGTACTTCTTCTTAAAAGGATTCTTGGTGCTTTTGTTAACAAAACACTGCACATCTGACGGTAGGTTGGTATGATGCAGCATTCCAGCTGCCTCACAAGGCTTGAAGACTTGAAGTCTTTCTTCTTTATGCATTAGTAGTGTAGTGGTATAAAAATTGCAGCAATCCATGATGCAAATACAGATTTGCTTTGTGAGATTCTCGCAGCCATTGGAGATGTTCACTGTCCACATTCGGATATTCACTCACACTTACAACTCCATGTCCGCCACTCTAAATACTACAATCATGTTTTCAATGTCTGTAGGCCTTCCCACTTCAAACCAGTCTTCCACGGTCACTCTTGAAGCTACACAAACTTCACTTCCAGCTGAAGTTGTTCCAGTTGTCGCCCCACCAAGCCTGGAAGAGGTGCAACAAGCAGTACAGGAGGCTTCTGAGAAGGTGGAGGATGGTGCAGCTGAGGAGGTCCTGATGGAGCTTCTGGAGAGGGTAGTGGAAGCAGCTCTGGGGCAAGTAGAAGGGAAACGGGATGAGCAGGAAGATGAGGTTGAAGACGAGACGGGAGTAGAGGTATCCGAGCAGATGGTGGAAGGGATGGATGATGCTGGAGAAGTTGACCAGAAGGCCAAAGAAGAAGAAGAGGAAGGAACAGTTGCTGATAATATGGAAGCCACCACAGTTGGTGTAGACGCTGTTGGAACTGAGGCAGTTCTAGTTGAATTTGTAGATGCCAAAATTACTCAGGAAGTTGTTGAGGAAACCGTGGCTCCCTTAGAGGAATTAGACAAGAAGGATGTAATGTTAAATGGCAGAGTTGAATTAGAAACAACTCAGATGGTTGACTTTGGTGGGGAGCCAGTGCAGGAGATTGCTACAGACCCTGACCAAGGTCTAGTGGCTGATCATATAGGGACAGTAGGGGCGATGGAGGAAGTTGCTCCAGCAGGAGAGATAGAAGGTGAGCTACTCGGATCGCCATCTGATACTCCTAACATCGAGCCAACACATCCTGTGCTAGAAGAGCCAATATTTATCATAGAGAACTACACAGTGAAGGACCCGCAAAGTCATGTAGAGGAAGAGATGGAAGCTATTGAGATTGAAGATGAGGAATTGGATTCAAACAGAGAAGAAAGTCACCAGGGTATCATCAAGCAAGAATATGAAGTGTTGGTCAACGGTGAGGATGAGCAACAAGCTGGAGTCAATGTTACATTACAGACTTCAAATGATCTCATAGGAGACCCAGGTAAGACCCAGAGTCCTGATTCAGACATTTTTAGGTATATTTATGTAAACTCACAATTCACCCAAACAATTTTCTATGACCATTGTAATTGTCGTGACCCATTTTCGTGAATGCATTTACTGTAACCTACTTCAACAGCAATACAATTTAGCTTTTTTCTTGAGATGTCTACTAAGAATATCTTGAGAAGGTATCAGCTTGTGAGATGTCGGTAAGAATCAAGATGCAAATGCTGAGTCAACTTCTCGAGGCCCCCAAAGCAGAGTCGACTAAGCCTTAAATGAAACACCACTACATTATTCTACATTCCATAGGTCCACTCGATAAACTTTAAACCTTGGCCTCCGGGCTTCATTTTCATTTCTGTGTCACATACCAACCCCCCATTCTAGAAGCAACAGTGATCTTTCCCCCGGAGCCTGAGGATGATGCGTCCATCGGGCAGAGGCCCAAAAACCAGCTTGCTCCCGCCCCGAGCACAATCTTCAGTGAGGTTGCAGAGAGTGTCTTCACTGACCACGGCAATGAGATCCTCTCCCCGACTGATGACCTTTTGACCCGACCAACGCTAGACTACTTTGGGAAGGATGTGCTAGCGATGCCCCCTCACCCAAGAGGAAAGCTAGTTGAAGATACATCTGGGAATCCAGGTGAGGAAATGATGGTGTTGTTTTCCAACGCTTTTGTTTGTGTCTTTCGAGATAAAGATAAACGAGGTCAGTTTAACCGTAAATACGTTTTGAGACTAACTTTTTTTGTCTGTTATTTTTTTTGGGGAAGTAATAAAAAAATGATAGCATTATAGCCTGGTTAGACCCAACTAAATAATGAAAACGGAAAGGAAAATTCCATCATTACTGACATAGATGATATTGACCAAGTGTTTTCTTCTCCACTGTCTTTGTATGAATGTGTTAAGAAACAAAGGAAATGGGCCTGGAAGCGTGGAAGACCGGCACAACAATCATTGCAGTGTTCTTGGTTTTAGAGACGATTGTCATTATCGTCTATATCTTTAAATGTCGTAACAAAAACAGGTAACACTTTATGCCCTTTTTTTCTTATATTCAAGTTGATTTATTTTCACAATCACCATATACCGTATTTTCCGCACTATAAGGCGCACCTAAAAACCTCCAATTTTCTCAAAAGCCGACAGTGCGCTTTATAATCCGGTGCGCCTTATACATGGACCAATATGGATTCGTGGATGAGGACTAATTTATTAAAGTAAGCTTTACGTGTTTATTTAGTGTGTTATGTGATATTAACGTTTGAGCAACGTTGAGTCATTGATATATTGCTATTGTTTTCACTATTTCGAGTGTTACTATATTGAGATTGCATTAACGTTTGAGCAACGTTGAGTTATTTATTCTATGCGCTTTATAATCCGGTGCGCCTTATATATGGACAAAGTTTTAAAACGGGCCATTCATTGAAGGTGCGCCTTATAATCCGGTGCGCTTTATAGTGCGGAAAATACGGTACATAACCCTAACCATACAATATACACATTCATACTGGAATTTACCCCATCAAAGTTGACAAAAGATTACAAATGTTATCAATCTAGTGAACAATATTCTGTGAACGTACGTGTATGTATGCAGGAGGCCGGCTAGGCAACACTCATGTGAGGAAGGGTGTGTCGAAGCAGAAGTGACCACCGGGGCTGAAAGCAGTGACGACACGCTCCACGCAGGAAATGGGGACACTCAACAGTACGTTAGTATGTGTACAAATATCATCCATCCAACTACCAGTTTTCTGAATTGACAAATTTCAACACACCCCAATGAATAAAATCCCATAGACAGACCCTCATGCACCGCTCATGTCCCAATGACGTTGTCAAAACAGGAGTGAACTCAGCTGTCCAATTATGGACCTGTCAGCTGATTCCCTCGGAGCTGCTTTGGAAGGTCATAGACTCCAAAGGCTACTGGGGTGTGCCACACATGTGATGCCTTGATGGGCTTGCATGAATGGGTCAAAGAAAGCTTGGGGAGTGAGTGCTAGAGAGGAAAAGAAAAACTCGGGAAGAATGCGCACACTCCACTTAGCAGTTCCAGCAGCCAACTCAATCCCTGTTAAACTCTGAGGGAGATTTATTGAATGAACAGTCATGAAACCTCTTGATTGACAATGACAGTTTTACTGAGCTATTCAATTTTGTTTTTTTAAGTTTGTTTGTACTGGGTTTTTTTTTCTCTCACTGCCAGACACCAAACAAAACCACCAAACACCAAAGAGCACAAAGGAGAGCATGTGATTAGCATGTCAAACCTCCCGGATGGCCCCACAGTGGAATCGGCCAATGCTGGACCAGGACCAGATTCGTCACAAGAACCAAGGACTTCCATGCTCTAGGGTGGTCTGATTGTTGATTGTTGATATTAAAGTAAGGGGCTCTTACTTTACCTTTGCTCAAATGTATCCAAGACACTTCAAGAAATATTTTTAATTGCCCGACTGGTTGAATCCGACAGAAGAATTTTGTATGTGGCGTGTTTGAGCGAATCCATTTAAATGCTTGTCTATGTGTGAGTATTTGTTAAATTTGGGAGGGGGGGTGAACACATTTTACACACGTTAGGAAATACTCAAACTCAAGATGACGTCTAATTCAATGCATTTTTGTTTCATTAGCATTTCTGTTCAAGTCCTGTATAATATAACTAAAACTCTGTAAATGTTGCACAATATAAAATAAATAAATAAAGGGCAATGTTTCTTGTTTCTCCGGTCCAATAGTCCACTAATTGTTTGAAAAAATACCACATCACGATAAGGGTATCATTATGAATTGTATTTATGTGGCGTATAAATGTTTTACCACACTGGCCACCTTTATGTAAACCTTTTCTCTCTTGTTAGTCACTACAGCAGTGTGCATGCTTGATGTCCTCTTCCTGTGATGGCGCATATGCGGAGGACAGATTTAGTCAATATTTATGCGAAGAAAAAATGCAAATCCATGACACTTTTCCAGTCATAAATGTCAGCGGAGCAAAGTTACTGGAGGAGCAGATGTTTAAAGTGTCAAGGTAGCTCTGGCTTGATGAAAAGTGAACCGACATTAATTGCAGCAAAACAGGAAGTCATTTATAGACTGTACTGCTTCATAAATAATTGATAATGTTGTCATGATCTTATATATATATATATATATATATGTATCTACAGCAGGGGTCACCTGTTCTAAAAATAGCTCATAGGTGATGTTTAATGATCGGTTCAAAATCCTAATCCACAGACAAGAAAGAGAAGACTATCAAATTATCAAACCATTATGGAAGGGCAATATACAGTCTGGTCAGAAGTTATGGTCACAAGATGCTTTATCCATTTTGTACTTGGCCTTTGTGTGTGTGTGCGTGTGCATTCATGCGTGTGTGTCAGAGAGAGAAACTAGTGGGTGGGTTGTTAATACTTGCTCCAATAAAGTTTAGTCATGCGCTCCATCACTATTTAAGACAAAGAAGGAGGATTAACTAATTCTTTGGGGGCTATAGTTGGTCATACCAAGAGGAGCAAGATGCATACTCACAGGTAAGGAAAAGGAATTGAGAATAAAATACGATCATAAAACAGCAATCTATAAATTTGGCATTACATTATTCAATTGCTGATTCTTTTCAGGATTTTGTTGAATGTTTTCTTTTATTTGTGGATATAAAAACATTTGTGATGGATCTATTAACAGCTCATTTCTTAACAAAGATCCCCTAGATAAAAAAAAATAATTATTTCATCATCATTTCCAACCTCTGTAAGTGCTTCTGATCTTGTGAGAGTTGGGAGCTAATTGCCCCTTGAATTATGAATAATGACTCAAACCGCCTCCAGTAAGAAGTTTCGGAATAGCAACAACAATTTTTTATCGCTGAATTTAATGGAGTAGAACCTAAATGAAGGCCGGGAGTGCCTGCTTTTGCAGCATACGCTTTACATCTCTGAGGATTACAACATACAGTATTCTTTTTAAAAATAGATGAAGGGCCCTCAAAATGCAATTCAAGGCTGTATTGGTTTTTTTTTATCAGCAGGCCTATACAAAAATTAAGTGTGGAGTGGTGGTAATTAATTTATTCTTGGTGCAAATGCATAAAAAAGGTCAGTCTTGGTGGTTAAATTTTTTTTTTTTTTAAATTTACACCATTGTGAATTTACCAGTCGTTATGGATTTTGGCCTTTAGCTTCTAATGACATGGCATCATATATTTTCCCACTTTTGTAAACAGTTCAACCTCAGCGCTATTTCCATTTTAATGTTTCTTATCATAACAACATGAGTCTTTTCTCTCACCTGTCAAGCATTTGGCGAGCGGGTCTCCTGGTGTCCATCTTGTGTGTCGCTTTGACCGTGGCCCAATTTCCTCGGGAGTGCGTCACCCCAGAAGGGCTTCGCAGCGGCCAGTGTTGTCCCTCCCTGTCAGGCCAAGCAGGGGATGAGTGTGGCTTCAGCACGGGACGGGGTCAGTGTGTATCCATTGCTGCAGACAACCGGCGCCATGGACCCCAGTACCCGTACGCGGGGCGAGATGATCGAGAGAGGTGGCCTCTGCGATTCTTCAACCGCTCTTGTCAGTGCAACGGGAATTTCAGCGGCTACAACTGTGGGCGATGTCGACATGGACTGACTGGACCAAATTGTGACCAGAAGATCTCTGTGGGTAAGAAAAAGGAGAACATTTGTATGGTTACAAACAAACTGCAGTTCCTCAAAGTTTCGGTAAAGTCCATACGGTGCTCCAATCAAACATAGGTGACACCCATCTGAATAAAGCTTTTTTTCCTTCGATGATTGTGTCACTAGGTGGCTAGAATGAATTCGTATCTAATGCCACCATGTGGTACATTCAGTGTTGGAAAAGTTCAGCTTCTAAAGAAATTAATTCAAAGGTCAGCTCACAATTTTTAAAATGAACGTATTCAGTTCATAGTTTATCATTTAAATTGTTTTGTCATTGTTTTTACCCATTGCATCCACACTAGTCTCCAGGTGCTGCTATAATCCTACAATCTCATTAAATACATGAGAAAATTACTTGAATTGTCTTTTTCTTTAATGACTGTGGGCCAGAATGTGCAAACACAAACAATCTGCTGTCGGGCCCAGACTGAGTTAGGAAACTAAGACTGTACAAATGAACTATTCAATGTGCAAAACAAAGAGACATTATATGTGCTTTGACTCACTTAACACTTTTTTTGTGAATGCATTAATTCTTAACTTGCATGCACAAAGACACCAAAAACTTTAGAACTTGGGGGGAAAAAAAGTGCAAAGGCCAAAGAATTAACAAAAACAAAATTGATCTCATTAAGAGTCGTTCCGATTTCAACGCCATCAAGAGCGCTACAACTTTTTCTTTTAATGCATTCATAGGATGACAGTTTATTGTTACCGTTTGTCAAGAAAAGGCTCAAGCGCTGCATCGACTGTAGCGTCATCGGCCCCTCTCCAAACACACGTCGCATGTTGATGACAGACGCGCAGTGCTGCCTGTTCGTTGCCAATTATATCCACCCCCTAATTAAGCCTTGTTAACAGTTTGTTTAGGAGGGTTTCCTATGGTAAGAGTCAAAAACATTCTTGAACAAAAACTTCAAAACTGTTCATTAGGCTCAAAATAATTACCACAACACAGGATGGCACATTGACACCAAAATAACAAGAGGCACCCCCAAAATTAAAATATGAGTCCACACCCTTTAATACCCAATAAAAACCTGACAGGTTATAAATGAGTTTTCCCTCAAACTTCATTGAGCCAAGGCACCAATTTTTGACTCGCACAAAAATCTCACATGTTCTGCCTGTCACTATACATCGCTGGCATAGATAGTTGAACAAATATCCATCATTTTTGGTCAATAAATCATTTTTGGAGATTGGATAATTTCTCGTTGCACCCCTGCTAACCTCTCCCTATGTGTATTTCAAAGTAACAAGCAAGGTAATAAAAAACTGTATTTGTGACAAGGGAGTAGACATGTCTAATAATTTGACTCACCTTTCTTCTCTATTTAACATTTGTACAGTGAGGAGAAATTTAATGCAAATGAGTGCCACTGAGAAGCAAGCATTTATCAACTCTCTGGACCAGGCAAAGAGGACCATCCACCCCGACCTTGTCATCTGTACAAGACGGTATTTATGTTTAAGCGCCTTATTATATTTCCAGAACATATGAGGTCATCGTTCTTTGTTGTGAGAAAACAACAGATTGTTTTGAGAAGATTTATTTGTCCAAGCCGCAGGTAGAATATTTTTGTGAGCAACGGCACATAAATATTTGAGGCTGTTCTCGACTGGTGTAGGTGCAAACCTTTTGACCTCCTTGTCAAAAGTGAATTCCTGCTACACCCAGAAAGGCTTTTAACACTAGATGCCCCATCGGCAGCTACTGTGGGGATAAAAAAATTATTTATAGAATCCACTGAGTGATAACCAAACCATAATAAGGCCGTTCAGACACAAAGAAAAAATATCCAAGGACGATGTTGGAGAGGAAAAACTGTTTTGCCATCCTGTTGTTTTTTCCATTTCTAGCTACCAGGAGATATTTGGTCCGGATGGCAACACACCTCAGTTTGAGAACATCACCATTTACAACTACTTTGTGTGGAGCCATTACTACTCCGTCAGTAAGACCTTCCTGGGCCCGGGCCAGGCCAGCTTCGGTGGAGTCGACTTTTCCCACGAGGGCCCCGGCTTTGTCACCTGGCACCGCTTTCATTTGCTGCAACTGGAAAGAGATATGCAAGTGGGTAGACTGTTCATAATATAAATATAATATTTAACAGCAATTTATTAACTTCTAACCTGGACTACCACCTAATATCAAACTAATATAGATTACATTTGACCCACAAAGGACATGCTGGGTGATTCCTCTTTCGCCCTGCCCTACTGGAACTTTGCAATCGGTGGCAGCGATTGTGACATTTGCACCGACGACCTCTTAGGAGCTAGGAGCTCCTTCGACATGAACTCCATCAGCCCCAACTCGGTGTTCTCCCAGTGGAGAGTGGTCTGCGAAAGCGTGGAAGACTACGACGCGTTCGGCACCGTCTGCAACAGTAAGGAACGGTCTCGCTAGCTTGCAATACATCAACACGTAAGGGAGTTTCGTTGATGCAAGCAAAATGAGGGCATCCACCTTATAAATAGATCATGTATGACACAAGCTGCTATAAATATTACCCCCCTAGATGCTGCACTGTGCTTGAAATTGCTTACAAGTGCTCCAGACTGTCACAAACTCAATTTGTTAGCTTATTCTCCAGCAGGGGTTTCCTAAAGTTTTCACTTCAAATCACAAGTTAGTTCTCTCCGGGACCCGGACTTTGAAAAATAGTTCACGTAATTCTTCAGCTTTTTCTTCTTCTTATCCGGGTCGCGAGCATTCTATGACGGAATGCCCAGACTTTCCGTCTCAAGCCACCACACAAGTGTAGCCAGGCCAGCTATGAGACGCTATCGTCCCTCTTGCGTGTCTTAATACTGCCCTGAGGTCTCCTCCCAGTGGGATGTGCATTGGAAATAGAATCACCTTTTTTTGACTCCTCTCTCTCTCTCTCCCTATGGAGTTTCTGCTCTGAGCTCCTTGCCCAATCTGTAATACAAAGTTAAATCAAATCCACTCACCTGATTGTATTTTTATTTTATATATGCTTACACAGCACTTATGTTCAGTGTCGGAATTTGGCCCAACTATGGCAGACTATTGTGCCGAATTGTGGATTCCGAGATTAGATTATCATAACCAGGATGAAGGAACCGTGAACTTTAATGTTCTTTATTTTAGTTATTTGTATCATGCTTTGTTTGCAAGCAGTCATTCGGAATACTTTGAGGCATTAGAGACTAGAATAAGGGCAATTGTGTGAGAAATCAGATTTAGGTGATCAGATTTGCATGGATTGGAACATGCCTCACACTGGCACCACGTTTTAAACCCCCAAGTCACCCCCCAGGCTTAAAATGACCATTTTTTAACGTAATATTGAGGGATAATTCTTTCTATCAATCCCGTTTGAACATAACCGTAATTGGTTTCAGTTCAATGGCAAACTGGAGGGATTTGGAGGCCGGTCAAAAAATGTGAGACTTGTGAGTGATGTGTCAGGTTAATCCCTTTGGAGAGTCACGACAGGCTCGGTATTTCCTGCATCAACAAGCAACTTCTTAACTGGGTTACGGGGGGTTGTCTCATTTCGATGTGCGCTCGTCAGACACGAGAATCTGGCAGACTTTGATCTGTGGGAATCATCTTCGCACTGGCAACTTTGTTATGTAGCCGACTGATTGCACCCTTGTGTGTGTATGAAGAACAAGGGGAGGGGGGAGGGGGGGATGAAGAAAACAAGAAGGAGGTCATACTTCACAGAGCTCCCACTCACTGTTGTTGGAATTTAGTGAACAATTACCATGCTGTCTTGTTAAAGGCTGATCAAACTAGTCTCATCTCCCGCAAAGAATTTGAGAGTTGTTGAATAATACAACATAACTCATCACATCCCCTTCCTCACAATTTCCACGGGGACAACTGACCCGGATCTGAACCGGAGTATGAATGCCTCCTTCGGAGAAGAAAAAAAAAATCCTTGAATGCAATTATTGCTTGCAGCTAGATGGTAGTCATCTTTTTGGTTTTGTGCTGTGCTTGTTAACACGCCAGAAAAGACTAACTCTGACCTCGGGTCATACACTCCCAGATACGGAAACTAGTCCCATCAGGAGGAACCCGGCGGGCAATGTGGCACGGCCCATGGTGCAGAGGTTGCCCGAGCCTCAGGACGTGTTGGACTGTCTGCAACTCAACACCTTTGACACCCCACCTTACTATTCCACCTCCTCCGAGAGCTTCAGGAACTCCATTGAAGGTGTGCGGCGATGCGTCACGATTCTTTCTCATCAAAACCGAGTGAAGTGCAAAACTGAGTGAACTTCATTTGCATTTCACCTTGCAAATACATAAAACATGTGGCACAAAAGTAATATTTAAAGGTAAGAGTCATGTACTTATTGTGCATAAAGTTCAAAAATAAAATGCCAGAGAAGACATTCATTATGAAAAAGGACAGAATTTGCTTCCAATTGACTTTGAAAATCTGTAAAAGTCAAAGAAACCACATGATTATTATTCCAAGCCTAAACATGATACGCTGAATTAATTAAAGCCCACTTTTAAATTTGGGTAAATTAGGCATAGAAGCAATTGGAACTTCTTCAAAAAACTAAGCATGTTTGGAATTAGGAACAGGCACAATAATTCACACAGAAAGTCTCTGACAGTAAAAGTAAAGTACCATTGGGAAGTCACTTCTTCTTTTTCTTCATTTTAAAAGCTTTTTTTTTTTTTTTTAAGGCTATAGTGCTCCCCAGGGGCCGTATGATCCGGTGATCCGCAGCCTCCACAACCTGGCCCACCTCTTCCTCAACGGCACAGGCGGCCAAACTCACCTCTCCCCTAATGATCCCATCTTCGTCCTGCTGCACACATTCACTGATGCGATCTTTGATGAATGGCTCAGTAGGCACCAACCAGGTAATCAGTCCTGCATCGTCCAAAACATGGCCTGGAGGGCCAGCCCACTAATTACTGACATTTTTAAGGGTCATATTTGTTCCATTAATTTTCCTCGTTTTGTTCTTTCTTACCACATCTACGTCTGCTTTAAAAATCTAAAGTGGTCCTTAAGCACTAAAGTATGCCTGGCCATGAATGAATCTATTTTTTTTTTTTTACCCACAGGCGAGATAGTCTATCCTGAGGAGAACGCTCCAATTGGACACAACCGTCAGTTCAACATGGTTCCTTTTTGGCCTCCTATCACAAACGCAGAGATGTTTGTGTCCGCCCCAGAAAATCTGGGCTACTCCTACGAGGTCCAGTGGCCAGGTGGGATACATACATGCACACAGTCACATGACATTCTAGTGAACACCCCAACCGTGACCATTTTTTTTAACCACAGTTCGCGCCTACACACTGTCTGAGATCATCACCATCGCCATCATTGCGGCGGTGCTGGTCGTGGCAGTGATGGGCGGAGTCATTGCCTGTGCGGTGCGAGCCCGATCCTACCGCTCGGCTGAGGCCTTGGAGCCGTTGTTGGGGGAAACCTTCCGGAGATACTCAGAAGATGACAGGAGATTGGATAAATCACAGTCTGTTGTCTAAATCAACGCCTTTATAAAGAGGCCTTCACATGTTTAAGCATTTTTTTAAGAACGCTCCCCCTGCAATGTCTTTTAATAAAGTATCACTGAACAAATATCATGCTGTGATATCTGACTTTTACTTAAAAACAGTTGAATCAGTATTTCTAAAAAAAATACAAATGATAAACACATTCCTGCTTCTATTTGAGTACACGTAATGTGAGTACATTTGCCGCCTCATATTTGTAGGTGTAAATGTATTGTCATTAATTTAGTGCACTGTAAAATGTAAAATGAATTCATGTTGCCTAAATTACACCTCACACTTAAGTGAAAAACATGATCACTAAATTGCTTCTTTGAGCCTCGGGGCAAATCAGAGCATTTAGTTGCAATAGGAATTACAGAAGTTTCATCTGACGAAAGGAGCACATACACTGCCCCCTTGTGGTCATAGCACATTAGTACTTCATTAATATACTTACCTACTAGTATTACAGCATGTTACCTGGTGTTTTGTCTTTCATATTAACATTCTAAAAAAAGAACAATTTGTAAATGAGCAAATTTCTGACAATCGTTTCCTAAAAAAAGAAAAGGTAGGTTTTGCTTGACCCACCAAGTGTATATTGATCAAGCATATTGTACATAACACAACAAAACTAAAACTCTTCTAGTGTGAACTACAACCTGTTTAAAGACACCATAAAACTTGAATTTTATTTAATTTTTAATATTGCTTAGTTTTATTTGCCACTTTCTATTGTTTGTCATTTTTGGGAATGTCTGATGAGTTTCTACCGAAGAACTTTTCCATTGAAAGTTGCAGTCTGTGCACAAGTATATCAGCGCTATGCCCCCCCCCCCCCCTTGCAATTTATCGATTGATGTTACAGATGTAACAGTCACATGAGCACCATGGGGCTTTATTGGCATCAAATCAATCTGCTGTTTGTGTTCTGCTGTTCTATAGTTGCCTAATGATTGAGAAGAAAGAATTGGATGGACATGATGGAACATAATCAGAAGTGCAAGCGATACTTCAGACATGCACACATTCTTTCCCAATTTTGGCCTTGTGAGTCATTTTAATGCAGCAAATAATACCACATTTAAATGCATAAAGCATGTTGGCATTCATCCCCTTTAAAAGGCTCTTCATAGTCAATTGTTCATGTGGAGAGGGATGAAGCAGACCGTCATGGCTGCCTTTCAATAAAACTGCAGAGGCGAACAGATGGTCCTGATGAATGCAAAGAGCTCCAGACAGGATCTCCCTTGGTGCTTCCTACTTACTAAATGAGACATTTGTGTGCAAATGGATTGTAGTTCAAGTTGTCACCGGCAACTCGAGTAATTAAATGCAAAGTTCTGTGCGGTTTAAAAAATAAATAAAATAAAGCCCGGGTTCACGTGCCCTTTTTTTGTATTAGTTTGACTTGTTCTTATAAACATCTGTTTCAAGTCGTGGCTGCTGCAGTCAAATTACTAGAGTTGCCATCACACAGCCTTTATTGCTGGGATAAAAACTTATACTGATTGAAAATTGCGTCGTAAAAACTCGTTTGTAAAGACTACAAACCTTTCCTGACCTGTATTGGAGAATATTTACCATTGAAAAAAATGACATATATTTTTAAATCGAATTTTTAAAATGCCTCTGACGTATTAGGATGCTATTTTTTTTCTAGTACAAGGGCAAAGAAAAAAAGAAAAAAAAAGATGAGCAATTTTTCAACGCTGCCATTTAGAATCCTAAACAAAGGCTGTTTCCCTCTACACAAAGGCGGGCAACAGATGATGTAATTTCATAATAAATGATCATTTAATAAGAACATAGCATATTTCATTGTTGTAGCACTCCAAATACTGGGTGTCTATGACGCTCATTAATTGCCAATTTACAGAAAATAAGAATATCAATGGAGAAATTACAAAACAATTACTCATCATGGGCATGGTTCCTAAATAATACACAATTGCACAATACAAGTGAACAAAACAAAATTAGCGTTAAAACACCATTCGAGCTGTGTATATGACGTTATCGTCATGAAATAATAAATAACATATTTATCCTAATCACACAACTGTCCTTACACCTTAATGCCATACAAAATCTTGGCAAACGCACTTGGCATAATTCAGATTTCGGGAAATCACATTCGAGTTTGACCAGCGTGTGTTGGATACCATCCAAAATGAATGGGGGCTCTTAATTTCAAGATCCTTGCAGTGTTGTTTTCAGAGGAAAATGCAATTTGTTTTTTCACCGCCCACAGAAGAAACCATTTATAATATATAAAATGGGGCATTTATCCAATGATGACATCATTGTATACTATACCACAAAATGTGGGACTTTGGAGTACACACTCAGGCTGAGGTAGTTCATCCAGAGTAATCAAACTGACTTCCCTTTTCAAGATTGGAATCTATAGTTATACGAGTGTGTGTGAGGCTGTTCTACATGAATAATGAACTTTTAAAGACGACAGGTCACACTCACGAGAGAACAGTGAGAACCACAGTTCCTTTGGTCCTCTTGAGGAGGTCCACAGCTTCAGAGTGTGTCACCCCCTCCAGACAGTGTCCATTCACCGCGATGATCTGATCGCCTCGTTTCAGTCTTCCATTCTCAATGGCTGCTCCCTGCAGAGCACAATAACGGGTATGATGCAGAGGTCAAGTATGATGAACTACAAAATAACTCAATGTATATTGAAATCTGCAAATGTGTCCACCTGGACCGTGTCTGACCTTGTTAAAGATAGTTTTGATATAAATGGGCAGGTCTCCATGTGGGCTTCCAAAGCCTCCCACGATGCTGAAGCCCAAGCCTGAAGACCCTCGATCCAGACTGACGGTTTTGTACATCCGAGTGCTGTGGACATTAAAATGAAAGCATACGGGATACTGTGTTTAAACTAATGGGGCGTACTAATTTCTTTATAAGAATATGAGGTCAGCACAGACTAAAGTTTCCTACCAGAGGTTGGTGTGAAAGCACGGCAAGCTACCAGTCTGGCCTGATGGTCGCTCATGTCCACCCCTGGGATCATGAGGGCTGCGTCCAGCTTCCACCTAAAGAAAACACACAATAAGGACTCAAAAAATACAACTGGAACAAATATGAAGCTTCATTTTCCTATCACGTGAAAGTGCTGTCAAAGCTTTGCAAAAGTACATGCTGCTGAAAATCAATTTATACTTCCTGTCCTAAATACTCCATCTCAAAACTCATTCATCACCAGAACGTTTAAATAAACCCTAATGGCAGTTTTAATAAATCACAGAAAATTGGTGAACATTAAAAAAGAACACAAAAACTGCTCGAAACTGAAAATGAATAAGTTGATTTTCAATTTTCAGCAATTATTCCTCTGTCTGATCAAACACAACAATGATTTAAGACAAAAGAATATAATTTAAATCAGCTAGCCAACAACTGGGAAATGACCCACTGTCAAATGTTATAGAGTTCTGTACAGTTACTGCATTATCATATTGGTTACCTGAACATGTTTTGACATTACCTGCAGGGTGACAGCGCCAATGGCATTCTTAAGCAAGGCCCCAGCCTGGATGTGAGTCATTCCCTCCATGGATACATCATTTATACTGAGGATCCTGTCTCCTAGCTGATGCAAACACAGAATACAATATACATACGTATATATATATATAATAAGTCTTGAGAGAAATAAAGTTGGCAGATGAGTCGCCATAATTTGATGGAAATGACAGATGTCTGTCCCACTACATAGTTTCAACATACACACGGGTATATGTGTACCCATACACACACACACACCTTTAATTGCTGTGTTTTGGCAGCTGATCCACTGGTATCCATGGTTGCAATAAAAAGAGGTACGTTGCCATGGGGACTGCCCACACCTCCTGCTAAAGTGATGCCTAGGGAGTCACGTGGACCCTGTGATGATGCCCCCCACACACATGCACAAAACCACACATTATGTCCATAATGCTCCTTTCATTGAGCACATTGTTTACACTAGTATATTTATATACATTCAAATGACTCTAAAGTTTTTCTTTGCACTTGCAAATATGAATCAGAGTTTCTAACCTTTTTGATAACAACTTTTCTGAGGGCAGGGTAGTCTTCAAATGCTGTTGGAGAAGAAAGGGAGCTCAGATATCATTGTGCACTTTCATTCTTGATTACAGTAAGCACTCAAATCACTTTACAGATCATTATCTAATAATTTTGTAAAGTTATTTGTCATGTGAAAGCCATTGTGAAAGTATAAATGAACATGGAGAATATCATCATAATGACGAATAGAAAATCAGACAACTGACATGTTCTGTGTTCTGTCTCCCTCTGTTGGCTGACAGAAGAACTGGAGGGTGTCAGGGTGGAAGAGTCAGAGTCTTCACTCTGGATAAAACACAACTTAAAGTACTCCTACATTCACAAAGTAACATTGTTAAAATAGTGCATCAACTGCAGGAATATTTCAAATGTCAAAATTGATTAAGAATATATCAATGACCGAATAAAAATCACAGGAGAAAATTGGGTATGCAAACAGTTTACCTGGTTCCGTTCTGGGTATTGCAGTCCGGCTTTAAAACGAGCCACCTCCAGGTGAAACACGCCACAGCAATTCTGTTCCAAAACCGAGAGTAATCCACCCAAAACTATTGTGTTGACATTGAGGTAAACACGAGTGCATGTTGAAACCTTACCTGCAAAAGCCTCTCGGCGAGTTCTTGTGATTCTGCACGGACGTCCTCCCCGTTGATTGACAGAATCTGGTCACCTAGCAACAACCTGCCATCCAAATCCGTTACGCCTCCTTTGATGATATCTGACACAAAGATGCCGGTGTCATTACTGTTGGAAGAAAACAGAGGTCAAAGCTGCGTCTGCAGCACGGAAATAGAATACATGATGAGACGTGAAAGTGGGCTGTTTTGCATAACGTCACACTTATGCTACATGAAGCACCATAAAAAATTAGCACTCGTCCAGAATAATTTAGCACGCCTCACAGATGCAGTGTGACTATGAATTGCCTCTCCCGGTGGTGTGGTTATTAGAGGATGCTGAAAGTGTGTGATTTCATTATGTCCTTATCCATAGATTGTGGAGATGCCCCATGGTAATACATGCTAGCAGCCACAAAATTAGGTACATCTATCCAATCCACATCAACCTGTTCAAAATGTCCTTGGTGAGAACGTGTTGAAAATGTCCTGGCTTTAGCCAACGCAAACAATTGTGTCACATTGATTGGGCTCCATGATAATAAATAATTCTTTTTGCATGGCATTAGTGAAAGCGCACTGTGGTTTGTCAATTGTTGATAAAGATCAGATCGTATTATATGATCAATTGATGCAGAAATCCAGGTTATTCCCAAGGCTTTGCATACTTCCTCAAATTATTAATTGAAAAGCTCTCTGCAGAATTTATAACAGCGCTATTAAACAGATTCATCATCTCCTTACAGCATAGTCATAAAAAAAAAAAGAGAGAGAGAGACTTCCTTCTGATTTAGTCTCAGACCTGAAATTGGACCTCACCAACCACAAATCCATGTTCTCTGAATAAAATGGAAAGATAATATATACTTTGCTGATTTCTTTCTTATATTATATCACAGACATAGATATAGAAAGTACAGTCGTAAAAAGTGAGGCTGTAAAGACATGGATCAGTTGCACATGATGACACCTTTATCAATATTATTCTTGGGTCAGAGCCATCATTCATCACATCACCTATGACATAATCAGGAAACTCACTAAAGAAAAAACAATAACCTCATCCATCAACTGAAAGGATCAACATGAAAACTTCCTCCACTTGTCTTCACGGATCAATAAACTCACTGTCAAAGGTAGGAAACTATTTCAGACAATAAATCAAATCCAAGGAAGACAAAATAGAAATGTGTGGTTGTAAATGACCGTATTGTTTTGCATTAGGTATCCTCTGAATGTTTTGTTCCATAACATAAAATCTCATCTTCTAAATGGCATTGAATTATTATGGGAAAATATGTAATTGACGACTTGATGATCCATCACAGACTTGACATACCTTTTAGCCACAGTGGTGAAGCCCAGTCCTTTAACGGGATGAGGCCTCAGGACAAGACTGAAGACATCCCATAGGTCCTCCTCCCTGTAGGCAAGCTGGTGCCTGAAAACACGTAGCTCAACACGTTGGGTGGTGAGTCTCAGCACACCGATGGCCTCATCGTGAGTGGCCTGTCTCAAGTCGATACCGTTGACCTGAAGCAAAAGACAGACGGATGTTACAAAGGATCGATGGGACAAAAGTGCTAAAGTAAATTAAGTAAATTCGAATTTTTGGGGACACGGTTTCGTTAGCTTGGCTGACTTTCAAGTACAACATATAAGTGATGATCGGACCTCGAATATCTGGTCTCCGGCTTGCAACCTTCCATCTCTTTGCGCTGCTCCCCCATCATTCACCTCGTGGATTATTACTGACCCCTAGTGGATGATATTACAAAACACCCCTTTGTCACTTTACTGCATTTGGATGTACTTCAAAGCAGACATCGGTGTCTCGTATTTAGTAGTAAAAAAAGAAAAGTGTAAAAGAGGTGCCAAATTAATTATAAATTATCACTCTCACCAACAGAGTGTCACATCCTCCAACAATGCTGAGACCCAGGCCCAAGTTTCCTTTAAAAATCTCTATGGTGGTTTCTTTGCCAGCCACAATGGGACAGTTAAGAGGGTCAGACGCTGAAGTGGCCGCACACCAATCAGAAGGCTCCGTAGGAATTGTCCGCTTCGCACCGAGGGCCGTGGTGCAGTCCGGAAGGGCCGATGCTACTTGATGAGGCTTTGACAAGGAGGAGGAAGTAGATGAAGTAGCCTCAGGGCAGCCGACAGACACTTTGACAGTGGCCTGGTGTCGGAGTATAAGAATAGGAGTAAGCTGTCAATAATTAAAGACACATGATGAAATCCTCCATTGAGGACAGCTTTGTACCTTCTCCACATTCAGTTTGGTCCCAGGCTCGTCATTCACTGCTTTGACACTGTCCCCAACCTTTCCCATGCTGTCCCGCAAACAGAGCTAAACATTGAAGACAAGTAACATGCATGGGAATTTATGTCACACAAGAGTAAGATTAAAATTCAGACACCCTCCGGCCAAGTATCTCAATAACTGTAGCCTTGAGCCCAACATGAAAGCTAATTAGCGTATGATGACATCATGAGAGTGGGGGGGGGGGCATTGAAACTGCAAACTCAAGGTTAATCTAGTAGAATTAGAGGTGGAACTAGCAAGGGAGAACACTCATCATGAGAATCTTTACAGTTGCATACATTATGTGCTGACATGGCCCTCATTATTGTATCCTATTGGGACACCCTACAGCAAGATAAATTATGAATATGGCAATAAAATCGTCTTCCAAAAAGACTGTTGTGTCTGTGGGAATATTTGTTCATTTGTGAGGTCCGAGGTCACTGATGTGGGGACCTGAGAGAGGGCCCGGCCCGGCTCACAGCGTCTGATCGTTTTATCCTACGCCTGTTAGTGGTGGAATTGAAAAGGGCATTTTTCATACTTTAATTAAATGTTCATTAACGGAAGAAGAGGTGCCTGTCTATATAATTCTGTTCATAGCAATTGCAGATTAATTCATGCAGAAAAAAAAAAAAGACGATGGAGCCACTTGCAACCGGTGTAATTAATAAATAATGATTTGGATAAAGATAAGCTTAAGTGAGATTCAAATCAATTGGGCATTTAAAATTCACACTTTTTTTTCGTTTCAAACTGGCACTCTCTTGTTTTCATTCCTTTATCTCTTTCACTTCCCTCTCCCCTATTCATTTAAGAGCCCCACTCGGTCACGGCAGGAGCCAGCAATAAGGTCCTGGAGGTCTGGACTATGGTAATGATTTTCCTTCCCAGACTGATGTTTATATGATGTAAATATGGAAATGGGCATTGTGATTTGCAATGCCACAAACAAATGTGATTTTCTATTTTTTTGTTTAGAAAACTATGGTGGACCAAAAGGTAAAAAAAAAATATTTTTTTACACTTGCAAGCATTTCAGAGTTTCTGTCCTAAAGGCTATACACTGGCTCACAAGTCAGACACAATGATAAGGTCAACATACCTGTGGTGGGGCAACATTGTGGACGTCTGTAAAGATTCCTTTATGAATTTCCGTGTCAGCCTGGCTGCTTAATGTGTCATCACTCTCCATTGTGGAGCAGCTATTTTCACTTTTATTTCTGTGAAAACAACACACAGTTGCTACATTCTCATTCGGTCATTCGGATTTGTACTGTAGGTATCTTAGAAACAGCGTGGTGTCACCTGATGAGAATGATCTTGACTTTAGAAGGAGCATTATCAATAATGGTGGAGGCATTCTGATGACTACGTCCATACAAGATCTGACCGTTGATCTATAAATCAAAACAACCAGAGGTCGACTTCATCTCATCCATCCATCACCACATGAATCTGATTTCTGTCACCTTTGTCTGTTTCTTGTCAATCATTCTCGTCCTACACATCTCCCCACAACTTCCATCACTCATTGCAAGAATTCCAAATGGCAGCAACAATCTTTCAAGAGGTCATTTTTCCTCATAAACCCGGTTTCCATTTTTTGGTGCGATCATCTTTGAGACCCGTACAGGCCGTATACGACATTTTGTGTCTTGTTTCATAATTACATGACATCACACCAATCAGACGCTGACCATGGTGCTGGAATGGTTCCACCTAAGATGTTCCACTACATTTTTGCTCTCTTTTTTTTTCAACCCAGCATCCTCATTCCTCGTGTTTCTTACCTCCAATAACTCATCCCCCACCCGTATTCGCCCATCCAAGCCGGCAGGTCCTCGAGGATCTACATGAGCCACGTAGACGCTCATGCGGGCCCTGGAGCCATCCTTATTGCCTGCGAGTCGGATTCCCAAACCGTGTTCTGCTGTGTGCTTTTCCAACTCAATCATATGGAGCTTCCCTGACAGGCTGCCATAACGCTGGAGCATCTTTTCTGAAAAGTGGAGAGACAGCGTTAGTGATTGTTAGGCGAAATGGAGACGACGGTGAACCTCCAAAAGTATAGCGTGCTGGAGGTAATGAGTGACACTTCATGTGGAGAGCAAGCGGCACACTCCAGAGGGGCTTGTGTGGGTGTGTGTTGCAGCAATTTGTCTGGAGGGGATGATGTCAGACGTGCTGTCAGAATGCTGAATGATGACTGTGTTCGATACAGAATGCACATATCCAGGATGACAAATGTGTGCGTGAGAGATGTGCATGGCCACTTCATCATTGTAATCAGAATCACATGCGAGACACGTGAGAGGAGACGGGTCATTTTTTGTGGATTTAAAAGGGCTTTATGATGTTTTCATGAATACAATTTACAATTAAGTCAGTGTGAACGGGGATTGTTCGGACCACAATTTGTAGATTAGTCACGTTCATGATTAAAATTGTTGACAGTTAATTTCATTTTTTTCAATTTAGCACTAGCTTCCTCTGTCTTTTCTGGGAGCATTTCACAAAAATATGTTGTGGCAAAGAGGGACAGTTGTTGGCTCGCGTCAACATTAGTAAGTAGTAGTTGGCTAGTTAACATTACCGTCAACATTAGTAAGCATTTTCTTTCATTTTTGGGAATGGCAATGTGTCCCAATACTTAGGTTCTTGTAAAGCATGTTTGTGTTGTAAATTCTACATCTTTAGAAGAAGGCCTTAGCAAAGTTTGCTTACTTCTGCCAGTGTTCTCATGATCATCAGAGGCTGCAATGTTTGGTGTGTTGACAGTCACGGGGCTTGGCCGACCCGCTCTATTGGAAGTCTGCTGAGGCACCTTGGGAGAGGTTTTGCATTATTGAAAAGGCTGTTGGAGATGCCTCGAGGGATCCTTGAGGCATGAGTTGGACTACCCCTGAGGCCCGTTCGGCATGCTTGCGGGAGAAAAACTGACGCCCGGGATGCATTAATGTGTGCTATTTCAACACGGGCTATAAATAACATGAAAGATGGCCAAAATCATGCATCACTTTTTGAACACCGTTTACAAATGCATGCAAACTTACTTCAAAAGAGCACAATGTTTATTCTTGCGCGTTATGAATCTCCATCAAAGAGTGAAAACAAAGGGTTCGAACAAACAAGGTAGCTATAAGGGACTTTGAACAACAAGGGCTCTATCCACAAATATGTGCGTTAATTATAATTTGGGAGGAAATTGATTTATGCAGAGTTGCTTTTATTAAGTATCCTGATTATTCCCAATGAGGCACACACATAAAACAACGTACCAACCTTAAATGGAGTTGGGGTGAATGGGTTTCTAGGGGGGAGACTAAGGAACAAACCAGCAAGATTCTGGACTTCCTATAATCACGAGGGAAGACACACACATGCCAGCTCTAAATGCAGCATCACCATTAAAAAAACACACACAAACATCCTGCCAAAGCATCATTTGTCAGAAATGCCATGTAGGAGTGAATGACTCATCACTATATACAGCAGTTCCAGCACACCAAAAGTGTGGGTGGGAGAAACATTACATCACAGCCTGCCTTGAAACGGTGTGGTTGAGAACGAAGGAAATAAAAAAATAAAAAAAACTCTTTTCCAAACTTTTTTCCCCCCAATATCACAGCAGATATCACAGAACTGACAGAATGAGTTTTTACCTGACTGCTGTGTGAGTTGGATGGCAAGATTGGAGTCGGTTTTTCATGATTGGTAATCAAAAGGGACTGTGGGGAAAAAAACACAAGCAGAATTTTAGTAAATAATAGTAAATACTGTATTTTATGTGTATCTAATTCATCTCCCTACAATAAATATGAACAAATGTAGGATGAAAGAAAGGAAGGATGAATTAATCAATAAGAGCCTCAAAGGACTCCAGTGTGACACAATGAGACGGTGCGGTAAACACTTAATGCAATCAGTATTGTACTGTATTTTGGTGTGAGCTAAAGCTGCAGCCTACCTGTGCTACCTGCTCTCTGGACTGAACCAGCAGGTCCACACAGTCTCCTGCCCTACGGATAGCCTCCACCGCCTGCTCATGACTGGCATCACTTAGGTCCACACCGCTCACCTTTGGCCAGAAACACACAGCATAAACGCTTATTGGCCGTTCTGTTAATTCCCGTTAACACATTCTAAAGCGCTCCAATATTAGAGCTGTATGTGTCATCGGGATGATAATTATGTTTTGACGGAATCCAAGAAAATGAAGTTGTATTTTAATTCAATAGGACTGGTGTGAAGAACATATTTTCTCCTTTGCATCCTTTCAGTCTCTCTTTGTTTATTCCATCTTTCGTTTTATTCTCTCTACCTGTAAGTCAGCTTACACTTACATTTGAACATACCTCTAGTATCCTGTCTCCAACCTGGATGGCGCTATTATCTGCTGCTGGGCTCTCAGCGCTGATGTGCTTGATGAAGATGCCCCTCATCATCTCGCCACCACTCAGCCTCTGACCCATGCCCTTCCCTCCCATAATGCTAATACCAAGGGACTGGCCTGGCGCTCGGGTAAGCTGCACTCTAGAACATCAAAATACACAACAGTATTGTATCATGACAAATCCACCAAGAGTACAAGTACGAGTAAAAATCTAAAAATAATTTTAGACACACTCAAGAACGCCAAACATGCGTGACTGCATTTCTCCTCCATCAGAGGCCTACTTGTCTTGAAACAGTACAGTGAACATTCACAGGAAGGACAATTAATCCAGTGCTATTTATTTTCGCTTGTAGTTTTCTGTATTCGCCGCCTTGGGCTGAGTCTTAGAGATTAAGTCAAAACAATGGAATATCATACCTGCCGCACAAAAGCGGCTCTTTGCACACTGTGCAGCTTACGTGATTTATCCAAGTGGGATGCAGTCATAAATACCAGCTTGAGATGGGCCTTAGTAATATGTGTTTAGCCTACAATGTCTTTTGAACATAACACAAACACACTGAAGGATAGAAGCTAAGAAAGGTGAATGAAAGGAAATCAGAACATAAAAATAAAATGCATACGCTGTATGAAGTAGCATAAAAAATTCACTGACCGTCTTGTTTGATCCCAAAACACAGGAGTGCGAGAACGAGACTCTTCTGCCTCTTCATCCGCAGCCACCTTTCTGACTTCATCATCGACGCCATTCTCCCTTTTTCCTTTGCCCTCTGCTTCTTCTTCTCCGTCTTTGTGAGGTAGACACTTTGGGTGCTGATGACTGAGGAGAAACATACTGGCACTTTAACAGCTGAAATCTTAATGGCTGTACTGAATGATAAAAAAAATAATATTCTAAAAAAAAACAACCTTGTCCTGCCAAAAATATCTTTGGCGGGCACAGTACTTTAGGTTCAAACAGTCCTTAAAACCCAATTTTCAGCCAGTGAGGTCACAGTGAGGTAGTATATATTTGTATATGTGAGAGATTTCTTTCATGAATATATTTAACGGTGCAGGGTTGTATTAAGCCTGTTGAGGTGACTGATGGTGTTGCTATTTGCACACCGTGGGCCTATAGCCTGTTAGCTTACTCAGAAGTAGGCTGAACAAATAGTTCCAATTGGGTTAAGAGGAAGAGGGGGGGGCATCCGGTATGGAGAGCGCGAGACCAAGATGAAGGCGGGAAGGAGAAGGAAAAATGAGTCGAAGGAGTCGACCGAGAGAAAGCGATAGAAAAAGGATGGCGACAAAGTATTGAAAGATGGCTGTGAAGAGAAATGGGAGCGAGGCAAGGCTGGTGAGGGCGTCGGATGAGGAGAGAGAGAGGACGAGTCAGGGAGAC